>NC_042997.1:16791131-16866131 GCF_006345805.1 Octopus sinensis | reverse complement strand
ATATTATATAAACCATGGCTGTTCTGTTATTTGTTTACTTTAAATAAGAGCAGTGTGGATCATTAACAATCCACAATGCACATATAATTTTTTTGCTTTTGGTAAGAAAATTATGTGTATATGCATCAGTGGATATAGCATCCCTATAGTCACTATGGTGTAGGTATGGATTTTTCCATTATTTTAACTTTGTCCAAATTTGTTACAGATGATTCTGTAGGTAGAGGCATGACTAATTTGCATATTATTTGCCACATTGTCAACAGTCACCCACCTGTTTAACAGTAATGTGCACTAGACTTATTCAGCATGATCAACAGCACTGGATAGGATCAAAATCTGGCTCTTCCTTCTTATGTGACAATTTTGCAACCATTTTTTAAATATTTGTCAATCCATTGATAGGCAGTCTATAGTACCAAAATACTGTTCTTATATTGTATTATAAGTCTTTCATGGATTTCAGCCCTCATACATCTCCAACCTACTAGATTACTGAGCAAGATGACCATGCTTAGCATTTTAATAATGACAAGTTAACTAATAGACATTTCAAGTTCTAAGTTTTGCCATAGTGACTTAGAAGGAAACCAAGTCTGATGATGTACATGCAGCTATTTTTCTTTGCTGACAAGGAAAACTATCAGCACATTGAGATAATTAGAGACTTCCTGTAGATCAGAAGTAATAAATGGGAAAAGTATCATTTTTGTGCAATGTGCTGAGCATACAAAATAAATATGCATAAATTTGCAATTGAGCATGAAAGTTATTGGCTTAGGAATAAAGGGAAATTCAACTATACATATTTTATTTTTCAATTAAATTTTGACTATAACTGCAAAGTTTCAACTTAGTTTCTTTAGGCACAGCATGGCTGTGTGGTAAGAAGCTTACTTCCCAACCACATGGTTTCAGGTTCAGTCCCACTGTGTAGCACCTTGGGCAAGTAAGTGTCTTCTATTAAAGCCTCAGGCCGACCAAAGCCTTCTAAGTGGATTTGATAGATGGGAACTGAAAGAAGCCCATTGTGTGTGTGTGTGTGTGCTCCCCCCCCCCCACTTATCCACCATTGCTTCACAAGCACCTCAACAAAAAAGACTGATAGGCTTACAAAGAATAAGTCCTGGGGTTGAATTGTTCAACTAAAGGTGGTGCTCCAGCATGGCCACAGTCACATGACTGAATTGAGTAAATGAATAAAAGAAATACTGTAAAATACTTTTAATTTTCCAAACCTTACACATATTTTTGGTTCATCTTGTGAATAGTGCAATGTGGCTGGAAAATATTACATGGTATAAAAAATATTTCTGCAGAAAAAAATTCTACGGATAGTTTGATTGGGTGGATGAAAATAAAGAGATGATGGGGAGGTTAAATTTGTATAAAAACACAAGTCAGAGACAAGAAGAATTCATTGGTTTGTATCAAAATATTGTGCTTAAGTTGATATTAAACTGAGTAAGAAATTTGTTTTTATGGATTGGCTCTGAAGATAAGAAAGCATATTATTATTTCTGTTGCTTATATACATTTTTTTATCTGCAGTAGCTAGATACATATGTACATTTGTGTAGTTAATTTTATGCATATCCTCACTAGATAGTAAACATGCATCTCCCTATACAGGTACAGATACATAAATTTATGGGGAAAATACACATGCTTACACTATATATATATATATATATATATAATATATATATATATATATATATATATATATATATATATATATATATATATATATATAGATAATGGAACAAGAACATAACATGCAACTACAAAACATTCAGACAGTTAAACAATACAAAAAATGACAGGAAAAAACAAGGACGGATCATTCAGAGCTTTCAATCTTCAGTCGAGTATCAGATTGTCTTTGAAGTTTCAGCCAGTTACTCTCAAGACTGCTCTAATCTGGCCAGCCCCAAGAAAATTTAAGCTAAGAGCAGTAGATTCTTTGGAAGAAAGCAAGCGAATGTATACAAAAACAAGGAAGAAAAAATATGGAGAAATGGTACACAATTAAAAATACAAACAACAGGTGTCTTTCAACTAAGGACGAATTGAATTAAGCTGGCGTGTGTGGAAGTGAAGCCTTACAGCAGGAACATAGAAGATGGAAGTCATGGGAAGGAATATTAGAGATGCTATATGGATGGTAGTCAAACCAAGATAGAAAGGTCAGGCTTGGCCGAACACTGGTTACATGGAAGGAGAGGAGAGAGTAGAGGGATTAAAGAGTTAGGGAGAGATGAGAAGGAGAGAAAAAAGGAAAGGGACAGAGTGAAGTAAAGAAGGAGGGAAAGTGATGAGAATGAAGGGAAGGCCAAGAAATGTGAGAGAGAGTGGGAGCGATAAGAAGGAAAGTGGGAGGAACGAAGACAGTGTGAAGGGGGCTACAGGAAAGAGTAAAAGAGTCATACAGAATTTATATATATATATATATATATATATATATTACTTACATACAGGTGACCATGTATGTATGTATAAAAAGACAAAACAAAAAATAGAACAAGAACATAACAGGTGGCAACAAAACATTTGGACAGTTAGGCAATACAAAAAAAGGACAGGAAAAGATAAGGACACATAATATATATTATGTGTTTACACAAACCGATGTGTCTGTACATTGCAATGCATGCTTCCTAGAAAAGTAATATGAATACTTGGTGATGGGCACCTGTAGTAAAAAAAATAGCAAAAAATATTTAAGAAATATCATTTGCACACAAATTGACAATGCTGTTCTTCACAGATAAATCATGAGCTGAAACAAAAGCATAAATACTATACTTCTCTCAAAGGTTCAATTCTAAAGTTTCATATACTATTTCTCTCTATAGCATACAAACTTATCCAAATTTATTACATACACACACACACACACACACACACACACACACACTCTCTCTCTCTCGCAGAGTGGTTGGCATTAGGAAGGGCATTAGGAAGGGCATCCAGCTGTAGAAACGCTGCCAGATCAGATTGGGGCTTGGTGCAGCCTTCTTGCTTCCCAGACCCCAGTCAAACCGTCCACCCATGCCAGCATGGAAAACGGATGTTAAACGATGATGATGATGATGATAATATATATAGAGAGAGAGAGAGACAGACAGGCAAAGCATACATAACTTGGCACAGATACAAGTTTTTCATTGAAAACTATAGAGTCAGTGTATGTGTGTGCATGTGTGTGTGTACACACACATACATTTAACACACATGCAGACACTAAATTTAAATATGATAAATGATTATATTATATAATTTATGCATGAATGTGTGTATACATGTATATTAAAAACACAGTTTTCAGTAAGAAAAAAAATTGTATTTGAACCAAATTAGGCATACTTTGACTATGAAAAGATATCTCACAATGTTTATATAAAATTTTCAAGGAGAGAGAGAATGAAAAAATCTATATTTTATACGTGTTTTATTATAATGTAATCTATAGTTGTCAGAGATAACTAATTTCTTATCAAAATTTCCAGCAACTTTTAACATGATTCAAGGAATTTCAGGGGAAATATTTTACATAAAATAAATTAAGTTCCTACTGCTCTTTTGAAATATCACAATACAACAACAGTTTGTGAATTATCAATAATATACTATTTCTATCACAATATTACTTCCTTTCCCTTGTTGTTATCAGAACATAGTTAATTATAGGTGTGCTGAGAGATAAAGAAAGATTAGATTAGATTTGTGTAGTTTACATTTTCCTTCCTAGGTATATGGGAGTGAACGGGTGATGGACATATTCAGACAAGGAGTTCCAAATTGAGGAGCGGGTGTTATGATATATATATATAATCATTTGATGTGTATGTCTTAGAATGTAGCATTCTATACGTGGTTGAATACAGATTATCAAGAGTATTTCACTGATCTAAGTAGAACTGGGATTAACTGGAAAGACATTTGAAGACTAAAGTTTATTGTTGTTGAACTAGAGAGAGCAAAAGAAAAGAAAATCTTAATAGTACTTAAGAGATGGAAGTTCTCTGCCTTTCTTAAAAATATGTCACTCTGGTGGTGTCACTCCTTAACATTACATTTCAAATAACTATTATTCAGCACTAAATTTAATATCAGCTACATTAGCCATCAACTGATTTCAGGAAAATCCTTTCAAGTCATATTCGTCTTAGAGAATAACTCAGACATAAGTCATATGTATAGGCTTTACTGGGTTATAGTCAAGAGAATAAACAACTACATTATACAATGAATCAGAACTGCATCATCAGTAATATTTGAGTATGTTGTATATATCTAATTTCTAAAAAGAATAATTGAAGTCTCTTTGCCCTTTATAAATTTGTTGTTCAGGTATAGGAAGAAATGTTGAATATTATGTATGGCTAAACATAAATGGGTTTGACAGTCACGTGTTCCTTTAACATTTTCTTCAGACAGAATCAGTATGACACAATTTCTATAGACAAACTAGCGCTTTGAATTATGGGTGCAATCCATCTGATGGGCTTCATCGCAGTTTCTGCTCACTCAGTTTCATTCACAAGACTTTGGATCAACCAGAGGCAATGGTAGAAGATATTTTCCCATGATGCCATGTAGTGGAAATGAACTGAGGATTTGATGATTGTGAATCAAATTTCTTAACCATTCAAATTTGCCTTCTCCATTACAGTTGAATCTCTGTAGGTCATAACAGGCCTATTTTGATGAATAAATTACTTAGAATCACCATCTACTCATAAATAAGTCAAGTTAGTGTTAGCAAATTCAATGCAGTGTGCATTAAAATGTTAATTAAAAATTATTATGCAGGGGAAAAAAAGACAATATTAGCATTTGACCAATATTTCTATTTTCTGTCTCTAAATAATATATTCTCTAGAATATGCTAATTTTTAACACCAATTTGTATACAATATTGTGATTCACTCATCCCTACTTTTGCAAGTACAATGAAGTTTATGCTTCACTGAGGAGGTCTAATAAAACCAAAATATGTTTCGAGTTATCTCTCATAATTGCTGGAATAATTAAAATGATATTAATCATTCACTAATTCTAACTTTTCCTAACCACATAATAATTTCTAATTAGCTTATTTAATGTCTGCTACATTTAATATGATAATACTAATTCAGTTATTATTTTAATGAATATGGATCATTAAACATTCATAAATAAAGAGTAACGATAATAGACAAGCAAATAGAAATAGGTAAATTGATTGGTTGACAGGTGAATCTATAAGATTAAATATCTATATTTTTCTTTCTTACAGACAATGATTCGTTTTTATCACCATGGTCCAAATTTTAAATACCGAGTCAGTTGGCAAAGACGCGGAAGTACATTTTGGAACTCCCAAGACGTTGAAGATTCGGAAAGAGGAGAGCTTCAAGTAGATGTTGATGAAGTCTACACCCCTTATAACATCAAAGTAAGGGCAGTTAATGCCATGGGAGATTCCCCGCAACCTCCTTTTGTATTTGTCGGCTATTCAGGAGAAGGACGTAAGTAAAATCTTTTCTTGTTCTTTATTCCCCTTCATTTTTTCATTCCTTCCTTCTTCTACACTTACTAGAAATGTTTTTAGTAATTTTATTTATTTATTCAACCTTTCTGTGGACAACACTTTTCAAAGAATTTTATGTATGTCTTATCTTTTCCTTTATAAAGCATCTTAACAGATTGAAATAAATGTATTGAGAGCATATTAAATACAGTCAAAGCATGGTGTTATCTATTAAATGTATTGTTACTACTTTCTAGGCATCATAAGAACAGGATCTGAAATGGCCATTTAACAGCAGGTAACTGATGACAATGGTAAAAAGCAATAAAATAGTGCTACCGTTGTAGTTATTCCAGTTTGTCAGGGCAATAATAAACTGAATACTATGATTGACTGTTGCGACATTAAACTATCACAAACAATTACTTTGCCATTACTGATAATAACTTAATGGTTTTGAACATTGCTTTCGATTCTTATTTAGTAGTTTAGTTTTATTTTCTCTGATTATTTTCATTTCTTGCTATTCTTGATTAAGGCCTGTATCTTACCTCTCTAATCACATCATGACAGTGTATTCTTGGAAGCTAGAAAGTAAAGAGAGATTTGTGAGGTTTAACCTTCAAAAAATATTTGATATAATGAGAGTAAGTAGTCAATAAATGAATGCAATAAGAGGTTATTTAGAGAAGCAAGAATAAAAATCAAATACTTTATTCATGATGGATCAAGAACTATAGCATCAAATAGGCATCAAAGTAGTTAAATACTTCAACATTAATAAAAAGTGTAAGATACATAACTTGATGAGATATCATTCATTATAGACAATACTATATATTACCTAATCAGTTTATGTAATAGACATAATGAAAATAAATAATTAAAACTAGTTTTATATCCATTTTTCCATATAAGGATATGTTGAATGGATGCAGAAATTTAGAAACTGCATGAATCACTGGAAAAATCAGTTCATCTACAGAACCTACAATATGCTGGAAATCACAGATACTAAGAAGCAGCAGTGATTGCTTTGGAATAGTTGTGGTTCAGATATTAACCCTGGAACAGTGCAAACTGGTTACAAGCTGGAGTTTGATCAACCCTGACTAGGTCACCTGAGTGAGGAGGTTTGTTTGTTGAAAGACTCAAAACATCTGTTGACTCCAGTAACATCACTGATATGTTCAGATGTATTGCAAGATAATATATGCATAAAATAAAATAAATAACGAGAATAAAAGTGTCTTTTCAGTGATCTAGACTGACGCTAGTAAATTAGTGTATAAGGTAGTGAAAATATGCATCTTACACTTTTTATTAATATTGATGCATCTAACTTATAGTAGTACCAACATGCAGATTTCTCTGTTTTAAACTGATATAATGATAAATTAAAAAATATTTTTGTTGTTTTTGTAAAATCTCAGAAAATAATTAAAAATTCACAGAGAAATCTGCATGTTGGTACTACTATAAGTTAGATGCATCAATATTAAACTGATATAATGATTGAATTTGCATGAAACGATCGTACTGCATTACCTCTGGATATCCTTGTTGCTTATTTTGATATATATTTATATATATATATATATATATATAGTTAATCCAAACATGAAAACACAAAGAGAAAACACAACAGCGCGAGGATGTGGAACAAGTATAGTGTTATTGGACGTTCAGGAAAGGAAAGGAAGAAGGAGGATTCAACGTTTCGAGCAGAGCTCTTTGTCAGAAACATAGAAAAAGGAAAAATCCAAGGAAGGGAAGACAGAGGAAAAAAAAATCGCCAACAATGCACACGCGGTCACATATTGAATGCTATATTTATATATATATATATATATATACACACACACACACACATACTTTCTATGGTGACACACAGTGAACTGAACCCAAAACCTAGTTAGAAAATGAATTTCTCAACCACACTGTCATGCCTGCACTTTCTTCTGAAAGTTATTTCTATCACTCTTTCTTTTAGAATTTCAAAAAAATTCTCAAATTTCCAATAAACTTTTTACTGTTTGCTTTTCAAAATATTTGCATACTACAGTAAATTGTTCTTCATCTTATCAACTATCGTTTAGCTCTGTTTATAAAATTACTCCCCAAATCCATTTACCACATCGATTTTCTTTATTTTGTTCCTATTAAATCTTTAGCAAATGGATTCAAGTGACAATGCAATTCTTCAGTGCTTTTGCTTTTCATAGATGTATGTATGAGATTTCTTTTAGCCATTTCCTTTATACCATTGACAGACATTTAAATGTAGAAAGAAAATAAGTAAAAGTAAAAATGACTCACACCAATAGAATTACCTTTGTATAATCCAACGTTAGTAAGAGGAAGCATCTTCAGTTTTGGTGAATACATAATTGAGATATAATGCTCCTTGGCATTCTGCCATTGAAATATACCAATTCAGAGATAGAATTCTGTTATATACCTCTCAGACTATACTTTTTTCTCCCTTTTTTATTGTTGTAGTTCTTCTTTGGCCGTTAGAAACTAAATCATTTTATTCACTGTGGAGCTGTTACCATTACCATTTTAGAACAGTTCTTTATCATCAAAATCATCCTTGACAGTTTCGGCTTGAAATACCAAATTAGGATCATTCAAAAAAAGCTTTTACTCTGACTAAAATATCTTGAAGGGTCTATACTTTTTTTTATTGAATTCATAAGAACCTAAAATAGTATTTCTAATTCTTTTGTATTTATTTCTAACATTCATGGCTATTATTAACTGTTATTCATTTAATTCTTTTGTTTTTTTTAAACTTTTTTTGTATCTATTTCTAAACATTGTATTGGATAGATACAAGTTAATTTTTTCCAAGAAATTGGTAAATACGGCAACTTGTAATCTAATACTAATGTTATTTTTGTCATCTGTCAGAGTGTATATCAAAGTTATTTTTATGTCTTCTTATTCCAACCAAGAAAAGCTAATCAGAATGAAATAAGGTTTACATGCATAAGGAATTAACACACACACACGTATACACGCACACACACACACACACACACACACACACACACACACACACACACACACACACATCAGTCAAGACACATAGAATTAAAAGACTGCATTCTCAGAATCAGTTCAATACATGAGGACTGTAATAAGCAGTGACACAACCTTTCATGTCCATATTTGCAAGATTAGCAGCAGCATCAGGACAATGACATGATTGGAGGGTTGTGAATTTATTTACAACAAAAGAATAGAAATTGATGCTGACTCTGAAGAAACAGTTGTTCTTCACTATCTAGAGTAGTTTTCTTTCTACTCTTCCAGCTAAGCAACAGGAAAAGATGGAAATCCCCTTAAGCACTATATACTAGGCTGAAGATTTTTTTCAACTGTAATTATACTGTGATCCACATCTGAATAAATTTCAACTCATATGAATCTAAGAACTGTGTTTTATTTTTATATATATTTTCTTCAGACTGTTAGTTCATTGGTTCTTCTTTATCATTTCAAGAGAGAGAATCATCTTGACAAAAGTCAATATTAATTTTTGTTAGTGGAGCAAATTTGAGTTTGATGGAATCAAATTTATTATGTGATCTTTAAGCATTTATTGAATTTTATTTTTCATTTCAACAAAAGAGTTCTTAATGCTCATATTGAACTATAACGTCCTTAATATTTGTTTATACAATTTTAACTTGTACTATTGGTATGAACTGACTGAGGTTGTATTAATTTTACTACTTTATTTCATTCTGTAAAGACAGAAGGAAAGGAAAAAGTATTTTAGCAAAAAGAAAGATAAGGAAGTTTATTCTCTTTTTGCATAGTCAGAGGAAGAGAAGTGAAGCCAATGGTTCTCTTCATAGGGTGTGGTAGTAAGAAGTTGTTCTCAGACCAGAGATCTGGTCTGGAACAGTAACAGAGCAGGTACTATGAAATGCACTCAAAGGTCAGATGATGGTGTTAAAGTGGACAACAAATTAAATCCATCTACCACTCAAGAATAGAAATGAACCCTCTGATGCGTTATTTCAAAGTTTCTATCTACCACATTCTTCTCGCTAGAGTTTGGTATCAATCTATGACTGGCATTGATACAAGATGCATTTTAGAAACATTTTAAGACTTATTCATTTGAGGAAGGCCAACACTTATGACTCTTTCCATGGCCTCTAAGATGGGTGTGAAGAAAAGAAGAAATTATCTTCAGATTAGGGACCTGTTTAAATGCTTGAATCAGAGTGGAATTCACTAAAGACACCCAATGAAAATGGGTGTTAAAATGAGAAATAGATTAAGCCTACCAACCAAGAATGGGAAATTTCCCACTGATGGAGTTCCACACACTTTGTTTACCAAATTTCACTCACCAGGTTTTAGTCAAACCAAGGCTATGGTAAAAGACTTGCATCTTGAAGTATTAGAGAAAAACTGTAATTGGATGCTATGATGGAAAGTTCTTAATATAAAGAAGCTTAGGACTAGTAGTAGATACATTGATAAGAATAAAGAGCAAAACTGGAAGAGTGGTAGAAGATGATCAGACTTGAGGTTGCAACTTTGAATCCTGTCCTGTACACGGTATTCTATTGCATGCCAGGATACGTAAGTCCCACATGGCCTAGTCCACATTGTAAATACATACCATATGATAGAAACAGCTCACTAAGTCAGGCAGCAATGCTGACATAATGAGTGAATCATTAGCTTGTAGGGCTGAGTTCAACTTTTGTTATAGGAAAACCTATTTGTGAAATAAGCAGTACTCTTATGTAGAGAGAGATTGTCTCACTTCCACTTAAGGCTACAAAAACTAGAAGTATCAGTACACCACATTACGGTTAGTACAATTAGAATAAGTAGATTTGTCTTTAAAACATCATATTTTAAGTTTAAATAATCCATCCATATTCATGATAACGGAAAATAGATTTTATTCTGAAAAGTTGAATATCACTCTTCTTACACATTGCCTCAAAATACATATTGAACTAAAGTTTCATTTCAATTGAGACATTTACAAGAATACAAGCAAATTTACTTATATTTATGAACTAATTAATGATTTTATTGCCATTTTTGGTTGTTTTTAGATATCTTATTTGTTTTTCTTTTGTTTTTGTTTCACTTTTTCAATATATTGTTATATTATCTTTTATCTTTAATTACATTTGCTTCACAAAATTGTTAATTAATTCAATTCTTGTGTTAAATAATACTCAAAAGATTTGTATCTTCACATTTGAAAAAAGCAAAATTAGTGAGAAAAGGCAAGTGGAGGAAGTTTATAAAACTTTATACATGCTGTGTGTATATGTGTGTGTAGTGTGTGCACATGTATATATATATATATATATATATATATATATATGTATGTATATACATGCACACACACATGTCTATAGCTATGTGTGTATATATATATATATATATTTATATATATATATATATACATATATACACACATATCTGTATGCATACGAATATATATATATGCATATCTCTGTGAAAGTTGTATCTATTAATACAAATATCTAAATAAATATTTATACTCAAATATTCATCATCTGAAAGTCTCCATTCTCTGCTTTCTCTCATTTTGCATGTATACATAAATACTTATTTTGCATTTTATACCCAAGCTGTTATATTTAACATATTTAATTTGTTTATCCACAAAACTGCCTCTATGTGTATAAATATCTATATGTATGTGTGTGTTTGTGTGTGTATATATATATATATGTATATATGTATGTATATACATATACACACACACACATACATATATGTATATGCATATATACCCATATCTATCTATCTATCTATCGATCTATCTTTTTCATTCCTTTTGAAGATTGCTCTTAAAATGTGGTTTTGGTCATTTTGACTACTTTTTCTAGAGTGTAAAAACTGCCTGTTGAAGGCAGTTTTCTCTTATGTTTAAATGTACACTATTTTATGTCTATCTATCTATCTATATATATATATATTTGAGAGCACCGTAAAAAGAACTATAAAAAGCACCTTTTGAGCACTGGGTATCACAGAGACAATGATAAATGACTGAGACCTTTGGCAATATGTTGTGCTTGAGAAGGAAGATCCATGAAGCTGAGTGAAATCATAGTTGTAGCAGATACTGGTGTCATGCAACTGGCACTTATGCCAGTGTCACATAAAAGCACCCATTACACTCTGAAAGTGGTTGGCATTAGGAAGGGCATCTAGCCATAGAAATCATGCTAGATCAGACTGGAGTCTGGTGCAGCTCCTCAGCTTACCAGCTCTGGTCAAACTGTCCAATTCATGCCAGCATGGACAGCAGACATTAGATGATGATGATGATATGTGTGTGTGTATGTATGTATATATGCATGTGAGTAAAGATATATATATATATATACATATTAATTTACTCATCCAATTTGTGTTCGTTGTGTTGTTTTAAATGTCATTTGTGTGGTAATTGTCCTGAGAAATCATCTCATTTAGACTTCAAGTGCTATATAGCAGATGAAATTTCATCAGAACCAATGGATGGGACCGTTGTATCATGTGATTTCAGTGTAACTTGCATTTTCTCAGCAGCAGACACCCTACTATCAAATACCAGATCAAAAATTCATCACTCTAATATGGTTTAACACTGACTAAGCAGTCTGTGACATTGCAAAACTCTCATATACTGTGTATAAATAAGCTGTGTGTGTGCGCATGCATATATATATATATATATATATATATATACACACACACATATATCGCAATCGTGCAAGATACTGGTGTCATGTAAATGGCACCTGTGCTGGTGGCAAGTAAAAGCACCCATTACACTCTGAGAATGGTTGGTGTTAGGAAGAGCATCCAGCCATAGAAAACCATGCCAAATCAGACTGTAGTCTGGTGCAGCCTTCCAACATGCCAGCTCCAGTCAAGCCATCCAACCCATGCCAGCATGGACAATGGACATTAAAGGATGATGATGATGATGATGATGATGATATACACACAAAAATACACACACACACACACACACATATATATATATATATTGTTTGATGCATCAATAATTAATATTTGAGAAATATACTTTGTTTTTATACTCTGAGGCAAAAAATAATTTTCCAGTTTCTTTTCTATAAATAGATTAAGAAGCAGATTTAATTTTCTATTGTCTGAAAACAAAACAAAAACAAACAAAAGAGAAAAAATTTTTAAAAAGTACTGAATATATCTGATTTTTTGTTGGTCTTTTTTTTTTCAAAGTAATAGTAATCAATATACAGAATATATATTCTGTGGTACTCCAGCTGAACTGCAATCAGAATGGTTTAAATCAATTAAACAATGAAGTAATGATAAAAAAATAGACCTGAAGAAATTTGTAAATGTTTTAATGAAAATAAATCAATCTATTCTTTCCTTCTTTACCAATAAAAATAGAATTGAAAAAATATAAGAAACACTTTTATTTCATTATTTTTACTAAAAGCTTTCAAATGCCTCAAAGTTCTAGTGGTGATGTGTTGCAACTTGGAGTACTGGGTTGCATATGAACATCCTTGATTTAACCCAAAATGCAACCAGCTAATTGGTTGATAAAAATACTTGTTCTATAACTACCACAAGTAAATTGCATGACCCAATCACTGACACACCTGTCTCTGTAATTCATATCTTGCTTACTGTGTCCTAGAGCCTAAGTGCTGTTCCAACCATTTCAACCTGACCTTTCTCCACAGAATGCCAACTTACTGGAATCCTGTCCTACATGAGTTTTTTCTCACTGAAATCAAAATATAAACAAATGATATGTATTAAGCTGACCGGTCTTGAAGGCCTGTAAATAAAATGGGCACTGTCCTTTCTCCAAACTAATCCATATGAGAATATGTCAGCAAGATAACATTCTGAAAGTCATTACATTCTATCACTCTCCTAACTCTCTCTCTCTCTCTCTCTCTCTCTCACGAATCCCCAGACACTACTTTTCGCTTTCACTCCTATTAGCTCCTTCCCTAACTCTGTTGCTACTAATCTCTCTCCTACCACTCTCTCACAACTATGAATCTATGTAACTCCTATAAGAACTCTCTTAGGACCAAACAGCCCATGCTAACATGGCATATGAACTGGCTCACCCCATAACTAGGTCCATCTACTCAACCAATCCTATTACCAATACCATTTGTCTCTTTCTCCTTCACACTAATTTCTGATATTACTCTCTTCTCTTTCTATTACTCCCACTGCAACACTATTCTCTCTCTTAATCTCTGTATTTCTCTGTATTACTATCCTTTCACAGTAAACCTGTTCCATCCATCAAGGAGGCTCTCTTTTACTTTGCAAGCTTCAAGGTGGCTTCAACAATGTTGGTTCTACAAAAAGTACTCAGTACACATTGTGATCGATAATTGATTCAAGTATTGGGCTTTTTAATCTTACTGATGGTAAAGCAACTTCTATTAGGCACCCAGTATACCATCTATAGTGACTCATGTTAGGAAGGGCATCTGGTCATAGAAATTATACTAAAAATGAGACAATGGAGCAAAACATAATCCTCTAACTTACTAGCTCCTGTCAAATCATCCTGTGCATGCCAACATAAAAGATAAGTATAAATGATGATGATGAAATGTGTGTGCGTGTGTGTATGTGTGTGTGTGTGTGTGTGTGTGTGTGTGTAAGTGAGTGTGCGTGCATATGCATCATTTTCATTTCATTGTTTGTTTTACTAAGTTGATATACTTTGCAGTTTAGAACACAAAATATCTCTTCTCTGTACAGACATATACAAACATGCATGTGCACGTGCACACATACACACAGACACACACACACACACATTCGCACGTGTGCGTGCGTACACACACACACACACACAACACACACACACACACACACACACAATCATTCATATCTCTTATTTTGCCACTGTGATGCTCACTTGCTTGTCCACTACCATTCATCTCTCCTTCATTTCCTCATTTTCTCTCACTTTCCTCTCCTCACAGCCTCTCTGCTACCTCAACATTTTCATTTCTCAGGCCTACCTCACATGACTCTCAGAACTCACTTTCAGTGACTGTCTCTGGATTCTTGCTCCCCTCATCTGTTTCTCTCTTTCATGTTTGCTTTCCCTCACACCTTCCATCCATACTCACCCTTACAATGTAGAATAGACCTGGACCTTTTCTACACAATCCACCTCATTCTTACCACTCTGTGTTTCATTAAACACTAACACTAACTTCTTCCTTCCATATTTCCTACCCCAATAGTGGGGTAGTACTCTCTCAACTACTAAACTCTCACAACTACAATGCTGTCCCTCTCATCATACTTCTCTCTCTCTCTTTCTTCTCTCGCTTCCTCTCATCACCTTGCCAAAAATCATCACACTCTCAATGCATGGATGTATGAGTGTGTCTGTGTTAGTTCACATCAGTTCTTCTCAAAAGATCATAAGTTACCTACAGTGATATTGTTATATTTTGTCAACAAGTCTTCCATTGGGTTTGCACCTTTAAGAATGGAGAGGAAAAGAAGAGATTATTAATTTGAAAAAAACAAAAAAAAACAAGAAAAGATGAGCGACTGGAAGAACATCCATCTGTAAAACAATGCTTCAATAATATATTTGCCTAACTCATACTACCATGAACAATAGGTATAAAAATTAATAGAAAATGAATGTTAAAGGAATTAACAAATGACAACAAAATATTTTTCTCAAGACAAATCTTATTTATCAAATAGACATTCTAATAGAATTATTACATACACCAGCACATTATAACTCTTTATGTACATACTGTCTTCAAGCTACTTTAAGTTTCTTGTTACTATATTTAACATTTTTGAGCATGTGTGTGTGAGTGTGTGTGTACAAATCAATATGCCTTAGGGAATTACATATACCTCACATCTATTCTTAATTAATTAGCAATAATGATTTTGACTTCTAATTAGCCATAATTTCTGTAGGGTGAATTTAATTTTGACAACTGACACTTCCAAGACTAGCTTTAATTTTGCTTTCTTTGAATAGGTGTGCATGAATGCGGGCTTTTGTGTGTGTCTATGTGTGTGTGTGTGTGCATGCATGTGTGTGTGTGTGCATGCGTGTGTGTGTGTGTGCATGCGTGCATGTGTGTATCTGTGTGTAATATAGTATGTGTCTATATTTCTGTCTGAAAGTACACCACTTGAGTTGTGCCAAGATATATTTTGGTTTTGCATTCTCTTTGCCCATCCAACTTGATTACATTCAAACCTGTTATCATAACATTACTAACCAACAAGAAAGCTGCATTTAAAGTGACATTTGCTATGATGAGGATAAATGCATATTATCATCAAACCAGTAGCAATTATATGATATTGATCATGATCATCCCAATGCCCACTTTTACTGAATGGTGTTTGTATTCCACCTCCTCATGTTTTGTAAAACAGCAATAACAAAAAACGAAAAAATGAAGCAGATCATTTTCATCAAACAGAAACTAATTTTGTGGAGTGGTTTATTAACTGTATTTTCTTATATTGTCCCATTCAGTATGTCCTTTTTTTTCCCCAAGTATTTGTATACACCAGTACTGCCCACCTACATTAAACTTTTATGGAAACTGAGCAGGCCTAGTGCTAAATGACAACAGTAACAAACCGCTGTGCATTGTTTTACTTCTTGCAACATTACAAAATGTAAAGTCACAGTGAAGATCCCTTGAATTACAAATTTCTCCTCAGTAACAACCTCTAAACAGTTACTCAACTTCATAGAAATATCATCAAAATTTTCCTTGAATCCTATCCTACTACCTTTTCTATAAATGTATGGCAGGTTTCTCCCAAATTCACTTACAAGGTATTGGTTAACTTGGGCTTTCACTAGAAGACATTCACCACACTATGGGACAGAACCAATATCCTTTTCTTATTTTGTCAAATAGGACAGACTTGAAAAACATCAGTAACTCTCTCTCTCTCTCTCTCTCTCTCTCTCTCTCTCTCTCTCCTCTCTCTCTCTCTTTCTCTTTCTCTCCTTCCCTCACTCTCTCACACATGCATATGCATGCATCCACACACACTATCTCTCTTTCCCGTCTCTTTCTCTCCTTCTCTTCCTCTCTAACAGTTTCTACTCTTCTCTTTAAGAATGTATATTTAATTCCACATCTCTTTATTTCTTGCTACATTCCATATTTCACCCCTTCTCTGCTCTTCACAGATTCCTCATTTGCCATTTCTCATCACATACACAATTTCATAATATATTATGCATCCTTATTCTTCATCAGTTTGAGAGTGAGAAAAAAATATCATTTGTGATACATACATATTTATATGTGCGTATGTGTATATATATATATATATATATATATATATATATATACACACACACATAAATATACATATATATATATCATCATCATCATCATCATCATCGTTTAGCGTCTGTTATAGTCACAGTTATTTTGTTTTGTCTTGTTGTTTTTTTACTAATTTAATATTCAGTCTTTCAAAAATATGGATTGTTACTATTGTTTGACAAAAAAAAAAAGGTAAAAATATTCTTTTATTCTGATTTTCATGACATTTCAGTTCTTAAAAATTCATCTTTAATTCGGCTATCTTGTGAACTAACATTTGAATTTCATAATGTACTTTTACTATCATTTGCTTAATGGAAAATTTAATATAATTTTAACCCAAATTCTTTGCAATAAAATGTCAAACTTTTGACACATTCAGTATAGAATGGAACTACATCAAAAGATATAGACACATTTAAGTAAGGAAAGCAATGTGTGGTAAAATAAAATTCACTACAGTAAAATTATATGACAAGTTGTTATAGACATATTGAAGTTTGGCACCAGTAATCCCAACCTCTGTGAGTAGATAAAATTATATTGTCGTTAAATATGGATGTCTTATCGGTATAGTGTACATTTTCACTGTCAAAAACACAGGCAAGAAATCAAATTTTAAGTTGGCAGTAAAGAAAAAAATTATTATATAATATAATTCTATATTATGCTGTATGTTAAATTGTTTTTAAATGAAATAAGAGAAGAAATGTTATAAATAGTGACTAGAGATGGCACTACACTTTATGCACATTTTGCAAATCCCCACCACTTACACACTGAGTTTCTCTGTCCCTACTTACCTTGTACCTTGAGGCGCCATCTGAACAGCTCATCACCACTATCTCTTCACAGCTACTACTGATTCATTCTCACTCACTGCTAAATGTGAGTAGCCATGTAGCTCCTCTACAAAAACCTGTTCTACCACAACCCTTTCTCTCATACCTTAACCCTTATTTTCCAGCTAAAAGGTCCACCACCCTTGGGTTTCATAGCTTTACAAGCTACATGACAACCTCATTTGTAACAGCTGCATGAGAAAATCAACCAGTACACACTGTAAAAGAGCTGGTACTAGGAAGGGCATCCAGCTGTAGAAATCATGCCAAAGTAGACACTGAATCACAATGCAGTCTTTCATTTGATTATTCCACAAATTCAAATTTGAGTTCAGTCTTGGCAATACAGATGATTTTCTGGTTTCTTTAATATTAAGTAAACTGGCAATAAAACTTATCTACCTATAATAGTTTACTCATGGTACTTATAGTGTTAGTTGATAAATTGAGTCTCATAAAGCTTAAAATCTTCTCCAGTTACATAATATCATCCAAGGAAAGTGACTACACCATAGTTCCTTGACCAAGTAGAAATAGCAACTAAATCTTTATAACTGTCTTGAAAATGAACACATTAGAGTAATTAATCTCATATACACTAAGTCTAAAAAATATAAAAAATAGTTGGAACATCTTTGGTCATAGGTCTGATTGATCAGGGCTGACTTGGAGATAAGCAATAACTGTTCTACAGTATAAATTTAAACTTCTATTTAAAAAAGTCAATAATAAAACCACTACATGGTTGTTGAACTTACTGGAATTAGAAGTTTTGTTTCCCTTAAATCACAGCCTATTATATTTATAAAAGAAGAGAATGGATAATTATGTTCCAATGTACAAATCCAAATCCTGACATCTAATTCACATATCCCTTAGTTCCCATTGCAGTGTAAAATAAACTACAAGTATACTTTAGAAATGATTCCAAAAAATTTGAGATATATTTGATATTCTCCTTCAATTTTTCTGTGTATTTTCAATATTTTTTTGACTTAGAAGAACTGACTAAAAAGAAGTAGCAAGGCATTTTCAATAGGAGCCAAGATTCTACATTCATTATCTATTTACCCGATTAATTTAGTTAATAGTTTAACATGTTACCACAAATTCTCCTATAGATAAGCTTAATCTGTTACTGTAAGTTTATAATTAAGCACTTTTGATAATGTATTGAAATATGAGAATAGATGTGAGATTTCAAATCATTTGGGATGGGATACACACATTCTCACACTGTAGGTTCCCATAAAATTTATTCTTAATCATTATAGACAGTAATGCAATCATTGGTGAATATAGCAAAACATTTTTTCCCATGCATGGATTCATAATGCCTCCATGCACCAACAATTCATCGTCAGTTCACAGACAAGGCGTTAGATTTATCTATATGTCAATGTAATCAATATAAGCCAATTAAATGGACAAGTAAATGCACTGTTGACCTTTCTCATGTACCTTGTTATGGTAGTAGCCCCCTTTTGAGCTGTTCCACAAAAATAAATTACTGGTGACTGACAGAAATATCATTTTAAAGTTGTTAATAGAAAAGCAAAGAGTGTAACATGTCAGATAATGGTTAGCACTTTGCTTTTCTTCAAATTTAACTTATATAACTTTTCATGATTCAGTTAGTGTAAGTAACAGTATCTATAGACTGTGTGTATGTGTAATTGTGTGCATATAAGTATGCATGTTTATCCATGAGAGTTCTCATCTGTTAATATTATAGCTTGTCTACCTCCTTGCTCTTTTTTACATTTGTTTTAAATAAAATTCCATGTTGGTGTTAGTCCTTATACATATTCACATACATATGTATATATACATATGCATACATACGTATATAAAGATACAGATATATCCAAAGATATACCCACACATATCTGTGTATGTGTGTGAAAAATATGAATGCAGATTCATCTATACCCCTGTGTTCATACATGAATATGTGATTCTCAGAATAAGAAGTTCATACTAATTAGATTTATTCAAAGACCACGGAAGCTAGACTGAAAGGTCAGAAATATGAAGTTACTATAATTTATTCTATTCATACCTCTTGCTCTTTCCTCAGTACTTTGTAACCCTATGTAAAATATAGTCTGCTCTCTCTCTCTCTCTTTCTCCATCCCTCCCTCCCTCCCTCCCTCTCTCTCTTTTTCTCCCTCCCTCCCTACCTCTCTCTCTCTCTCATACATACATACATTCATACATGTCCCAAAATATGTCGGAAGAAGAAAGTTTTATATAAATCCTCAACAAATAATGATTTAACAATATTTTTTTATCTACATTTATTATTTTCTCATGTCTTCAGAAGATAAATTTAGAATAACTTTATGCAGCATCAAATCAAATATACAAGAAAAGTTTTTTAAATCATCCTTCAACTAAATCTTCAATTTTCAATTTCTTTTTATTCTTTTTTACTAGTTTCAGTCACTGGAATGTGGCCTTAAATTTAAGGCTTTAAGAGTTTTTAGTCAATCGCATCAATACAAGTACTTATTTCAGTCTGGTGCTTAATTTAGTGACGTCTATTTGTCAATGCACTGGGTTACAGGATACAAAGGACACAGCATAAACAACACTGCTCATTAAAACCAGTGTAAACTAAAACAGACATGGACCAGACACAAACACATGCACACGTTCGTGTGTGTGTATTCTACCTCTTTGATAAAGAGTCTCACCTGAAATGTTATATTCTCGTCTGATTCTGTTATATTTTATTCATCCTGCAATATGTCTTTATTTTTTTTTCCGTTTTATATGTCTAAGTCTTTTCAAGAACAAGCATTGGCTTGCCTTACTTGTTTGTTAGTTTGCCTCTTTGCCCAGTAATTGTACTCTTGTTATTTATATATGTTCTCTCTCTCTTGGCATGGCTGTGTGGTAAGAAGTTTGCTTCCCCACCACATGGTTCCACGTTCAGTCCTGCTGCATAGCATCTTGGGTAAAACGTCTTCTACTATAGCCTTGGGCCAAACAATGCCTTGTGAGTGGATCTGGTGCATGGAAACTGAAAGCTCATTGTTATATATATATATGAGAGAGAGAGAGAGAGAGAGAGAGAGAGTGTGTGTGTGTATCTATGTTTGTGCCCCACCACTGCTTGATAACTGGTGTTGGTATGTTTATGTCCCCCCATAATTTCACAGTGGTTCAGCAAAAGAGAATTATAGAATAAATACCAGGATTAAAAAATAATAAATACTGGGATCAATTTACTCAACTAAAATTCTTCAGTGTAGTGCCCCAGCATGGCCACAGTCTAATGACTGAAACAAGTAAAAGATAAAAGATATATTTATATATATATATATGTATTTGTCATTCAGAATGGTATTGGAAGATTGATGTTAAAAGGTGACGATCATATTGATGTGCATATGTATGTACATACACATATGTGCATGCATGTGTGTGTGCATACACACACTTCGCCATAGTTATCTGCCAAATTACACCTAAAAAACACTGGTCAACTTCAAGCTGTTGTGGAAGACACTTGCTTAAACTCTCATTGAATTGAACCTGGGACCATGTTATTGTGAAGCAACCTTCTTAACCACATGGCTCTGCTTGTGCTTATAAATGTCAATAGGAAAAAGAATGATCATTATTTTAAGATATATTTTTCATGCTGGTGTGGATTAGATAAGCTTTCAATAGGGTAACTTGCCACATATTTCAGTTTTCTTTTATCTTATCCACAAAGCCTAATATTTTCACATCTGACTTAACTGATTTCTATCAACATTTTTCATATTTCTGCCTCCACTGCACTGATACAACTAACTACCATCAATTTATCATGCTTTTTGACCTAACATCTATCATTTATTGATATTATATAACCAAACCAACATAAGCCAATTTTATGTATATATGGTTTCAGTATTTTTTATTTTATTTTTTCATATCATAAAATGGAGAACAATAGTGTTCTTGGCTACAGGCTTTCAATTGACCAGTCACTGATTCACTGCATTTCTGATTGTAAACTCAGTGTAAATGAATATTACAGGCAATGGGATTTTAATCATAATACACCAGTTACAGATTTCTTTAGAATATGTACAAAAGGTAAACGAGGTTGATAAGATATATTGACTACAATATATTACTTCTACTTATATTCTCAATTCTAAAAGTCACAAAAGATAAATGATAAATTGAGCCTCAGTAAGATTTGAGCTCAGAGCTTTGAGATACTATACAAAAAACTACAAATTATTTATTCTAATGCTCAACCAGTTCTGAAAATCCATCAATCTCAATTAATCAACTTTATAGTCTATGATGGCTTCAGATATTCAGTTAGGGATCTAACAGACTTTGCTGCTTCATCTTGTCATGTTTCATTGAGCAAATAACTTGGATCTGTTTGTCTCCTCTTTGGTTATGGTTGGCTGTTGATTTCCCCTGTGAGATGCTCTTCTGTCCTCTGACTAGTTTTATCCTGCTGGATCCTACACACCCTTCTCACTCACTAAAAAGACTAGGGTTGATAATTTAGTTGCCAACAACCCAGCTATAAAATAGGTTGTACAGGGTTACATATTACCAGCAACAGATAGAAGCTGACCTAATTTGAGCAACACATCTCAATATATAAATATGGTGTGCCTGAAAGGGCCTTTTTCAAATCTGAGCATTCTTTGATAGTTTTATATGTTCTGTCTCAGCAAGTAAAAGTATACTTGGAAGTAAATATTGTGGCTTAAATAGCTCTTCAATATTAAGCAAAAAACAAGACATTTCAATATTTCTTGATATATTTTAAGGCCTCAGCTTCTTGATAACAAAAGAAAGAAAAAAAGTCATTCAGTTTCATTAACAAATAATAAATAATTATAGAAACAATCTTGATTAATAAATTTAGCATTAAAATATAAACAGTTAAAGCTTGAATAGATTCTACATCAAGATCTTTCCAATATGGCACTTGATGGATCATCTTATCGCTGCTGGAAATGTTGTTGTCACTTTTCAGTTTCTTTGTCTCTTTTTTTTTTGATTTTTGTTTTTTTTTTGTGGTGTTTTTGTTTTAGTGTTGTTACAATTATTACTATTATATTTGTTTAGTTACTCTTTGATATTTTTTTAATTATTTTCTTCATTAAACATTTTTTTTTCTTCTTTTTAAAACACTTTTGGTTAGAGGTATGCATCTTTGCAAACAAGTGTCAACCAGTCAGTTAAATACCGGATCAAGTAGCAGTTATGAGTAGCAGTCAAAATCTTTACAGGCGGCAGAAAATGTAGAAATAATTCTACTTGGATATACTTGACTGTTGTAGCCTGGTTACTGATTATGTCACTATCACTACATCTGTGTGTCTCTCTGTCTTTATCTCTAAATATATCTATCTTCCTTTTATCTAGCCTTCCTAGCTCTGTCGAAGAAGCAATATTTTCATAAACTTCCTCAACTGGAAAATTACCTGATAAGGAAATATATTTATAACTAATCTGACAGATTGACATTTCATTCAAGAGACGTCTTTTCTTTTACTTTCTGAGTCAATATTAGTGTGTATTATATATTAATATGTTGTTTTGTTTGTTCATTTGTTTTGTATTTGGTGGAGGAGGTTGTGGTGAAGTATGTTTTTCTTTTAGATTTTACTTGTTCTTCATTACTTTTTATCTTTGATATTTCTTGTAAGATGGAATAAGTTAAGCTATCAGTAGTTCCTTCCTCTTTCCTTCCTATTTCAATTAAAATATAAATCTGTTTACTTTTCCTACTGTACAACATGCAAATTTGGACATTAGTTCGAAAATTGATAGTATATATATATATATATATATATATATGTATATATATGAACTTCTCACAAGACTGATGCTACCTGTTTGAAAAACTTGCAGAAATAAATAGAAATTATAGAGAATAATATTCTCCATACCAACTCAATATATTTAATGCAAATATTAGGTCATTATTAAGTAAGCTAATTAAATTTAATTTTCAGTTTCGGAAATTGCCTGTGCTTCTTTTTAACTGTTTACTTTGTTTTATTATGCCTTACTGTGTAAATTACCTGTTGTTCACTTTCTTACTATCTTTACAATAAGCCATTAAAGAAAGGTACTAAACTTACAATAATTTTTAATTGAATTGTACAAGAAATGTTAAAAATATTGTTCAAAATATTGTCTAGTGCACAGTGTTAGAGCCAATCATCAAAGATGAACTTCTGGTATCCACATAATGGTTTGCAAAGGAAGAGAATATTGTTTAACAAGTAGATTGCATGAAACACCTCCTTAGCTATAGGAACGGCTGGTTTGAAATGTTTCACAAATTCAATAAGATAGCATAATACATATTGACTATTCCAAAGCATTTGATCCAATTTCCATATGTGATTTAGTAAGGCTTTTGCTTTTAGAAATCACAAAGAAAAATTCAGAAATTGGATGAGTGCTTTCCCATACAAAGAAGCAAAAAGCTTTGATTTTAGGATAAGATTCACATATGGTGTCTAATAAGGAGACCAGTGCATTAAGAGAACATCTTTAATGTTTTTTGAAAGATATTAGCAAAGCTGATTTGGACAGGATTTTATTGGAAGGTGGAAATTGAGCCAAGCACCAAGTGATGGTATCAATAAAAGTAAAACAGTCCAAAATTTCAATTGTATTCTGTGAATTGCAAACTATCCATGAAAAACAGTACTTGAATATCTAGATATCACCATAAATATCAAACTATTAGGAACTGAATATTTCAAATCTATAATCAATAATAGGACTGTACAGTAGGTTGGAATGCTATGTAAAAAGCAAACAAGCTATTCATAGGAGAGAAAACAACTGCTACAAACAAAGCACACAAGTCATGCCACATGAGTCTACCTGTCTATGCTATATGAATCCTGCAGCAACCTGAGCTAAGTCAATAAAACTGTTATCAATAATCATGGCATCTGGTGTGGTTGAAGCTATTGGAACACTTACCAATTGCAACCTACATTAGTCATTTGTTTCTGCAGCTATACACTACAAAATACACACAAACCAAAGCCCATTTGAAATCTTCCAAAATATGCTATCATTGTATGGATGACAATATTCTAGGACCAAAATCTTCATGTTTGCCTATAAAATAAATCAATATCTGAAATTGAGTCCCATTTTACTAGAAAAGGCTCCCTGCATTCAACCTTAAACATCAGGAACATACTCCAAAAACTACAATTGAAATCATGTCAGAAGACAGAATAGGAATACAAATATTCCAAAGTCTGAAAATATAAACTCTGCCTGGTCTTTTTTTTTGGTTGGGTATTTTATTTTTTATTTTTTTGTCCCTTACAAAAATGATCGGCTTATCCTCTCTTCAATATTCAAATATCATTGATATATGATCATATAAAATTCCTTTAATTACTGAAGTCTCTTAAAAACACCAATTCATTGAATGAGACTGCATCTGAAATCTTGAACACAATGATTTGGGAATTTTAAACAAGAAAAATATTAAGTTTTTAGTCACAGAACTTAAAAGTTTATATTCCTCTAGATTTTCTATGGTCAAGAGAAGTGAATCTCACATTTGAATTGTGTTTTTAATAAATAGTACCAGAATGTGAACAGGATGGAGAAAGTTCAGGAAGCTAGCACCTGTGTTACCTGCAAGTAAATTCTCTCTTTGTATGAAGGGCAGCTTATATGTCATTTATATATGTCATGCAATGTTGAATGGTAGTGGACTGCAGACGCTGAATGCACAATCTGAAGAGAAATGAAGAAAGCATATTCACCTGGATGTGTAATTTTAGTGTGCATGATGAGATGAGAGATAAAGTGGGGGTAAAAGGAATCAAATGTAATCAGATGTAATGTGCAAGAGAGACAACTGTGTTGGTAAGGACATGTGATGTGTATGGAGGATGAAAAAGAAGAACTAGGAGATTCAAGTGGAACAAAACTGTAAAGGAGGAAGACCTAAGAGGGCATGGGACTGATGTAGTGAAAACTAATCTCAGAATGTTGACCCTTACAAAAGAAAATAATAAAGAAATGCAATAAATGGTAGCATGCTATATTGGAGTAGGCCCATCCAGTCCATACAAGCGTGGAAAATGGATGTAAAATTAATGATGATTACAATGACACCAATACAAACAATGCTGGTGTTATCAACAATGATATTGATGAGAATGGCACTAATACTGATGTTGATGACAACACTGCCATTAACGACAAAAGAACAATCAGTGGAAAAGTGAACAAATTAATTTGAATTAATGAGCAATTAGCACAGAAGTGGGATAGTAGTAAGTGCTAATTTAACTTGGAACCTACTGTGGCCATTAAATCTGTAAAATAGACGATGTACACATGTCATAAGGAGAAGTAAATGTTTTGGGCAGGTGGCCTTCACTGAAGAATTTCCTTGTGCTACACAAAATTGTTTTACAAATTATATTGACTGCTTTTAGCCGATGTAGACACTGACTAGTTTCTATAGATACTAACTATCATTTTGGGCTGTTTTTTTTTTTTTGCATTGAAACCATTACTTCGGATACTTTCAAATAAACTATATCATTAAAATATTTAGAAAAATCATTAGAAGACAATCATCTTTTGCCATCACTATCTAAAATAAAAAAGGAAAATGACTTGGCTGAATTAGAGTCGTTGATGATAGCTCATACAAAATATGATCACACATGCAGTACATGTTATCATGAACTGTACCTTAATGAGCCAGTGAGAGAGTATGTAGGTAGACACATAACCTAATAGAAATAGTAATAGTAACCAAATCTCCCTCAAATCACACCTGTCCAACAGTCTTAAATAAAGAAAAGAAACATTAGATAATGTAATCATAAATATCCCCAAAAATAAAGGCTGGTCTTGACTGGAATGTCTTTCATCATAGGTCTGCTTGATCAGAGTTGACCCCAGGTTAAACAATAATAACAACATTAAGAACTTAAACACAAATCCTAACACATCATGTCAGAATGTACTTGTGAGAGGTGGCCTCACTGAGAAGTTCAAACAGCATCCGTCTGAAACGTTACCAAACAACATAAAACAAACAATATGATCAATAACCACATTTTTATTCAAATCATAATGATAATAATAATGGTTTCAAACATTGGCACCAGGCCAAACATTTTGAAGTCGTCTTCAGTTCCTCCAGTGCTTGATAGGTACATTCATTGATCTCAGAAGGATGAAAGACAAAGTTAGTTTCAGTAGGATTTGGACAACAAGAATTGTAACATCAACAACAATAATAATGGTTTCCATTTTCTTTTTATGTAAATACTTTCTTTATTTGCCTCAAGCATGACATAAAAGAAAACATTTCAAGGATAATTTACAAAAATGATAAGAAATTTATGCAGAATTCATCATCATCACTTAATGTCTATACTTCCATGCTTGTATGGGTCAGGCAAAATTCTTTGAAATAGACTTTCTACAGATGGAAGTCCTTGTCACCAACCCTCACCTGTTTCCAAGTGATATGATATTTCCCAAAAGCTAGATATGTTTTTCTCAGTAGACTGGGGAAAAACAATTTTGTTTGTATGACAATGATACTCATTTACAATCTCACATGATGTCTAGACAAGTGTACACACCCCCACATATTCATATATATGTATATGGCAAGCTTCTTCCAATTTCTGTCTACTACACCCACTCACTTGGTTGACCTAAGCTATAGTAGAAGACACTTGCCCAAAGTGCCTCACAGTGAGATTGAACCCAAGATCACACATTGTCAAAAGTAAGTTTCTTAACTACTAATTACAAAAAAAAAAACAGGCATTAAAAACAACAAAATACAAAAGAATAAAATGAAAGATCCCAATAAGGGAGTAGTCATCTAGGACTAATCAAGAAATCACACAAAACCAAGAATACATTGACTACCAAAAGCAACTGGCAGGACTGTACTCACCATCCTCATTTACTCTCTTTCTACCTTCAACTTCCTCTTTCTAAGTGATTATTAGATAAAGGATTGGCTGCTATTGAAGATATCTTGATTTGATATAAAGTCACTCATTTACTACAGAACTGAATTCAAGTCAAATTAATTCATCCCAGTATGTACTCCTTCTGGAGGACATCCAGAAGAATGAAAATTAAAGTCAAGCTTGGCAGCATCTGAACTCAAAGTGTAGAGGTTAAACTAAATTTTACATCATCATCATCATTTAACATCTGCTTTCGATGCTGGCATGGGTTAGATGGTTTGACTGAAAACTGGTAAGCCAAGGAGCTGCACCAGGTTCCAATCTGATTTGGCAAAAATTCTACATTTGGACACACTTCCTTATGCCAACCACTCTGAATGTGCAGTGGGTGTTTTTAACTTGCCACTGGTACAGGTACCATTGACTTGACACCAGCATCGGCCACAGCTATGGTCTCACTTGGCTTGACAGGTCTACACAAGCATGGTATATCACCAATGGTCTTGGTCACCTGTCACTGCCTCCATGAGGCCCAACACTTGAACAGTCCTTTTTATGTACCACTAGCATGAGTGCCAGTCAAACAGCACTGGCATCAGCCATGGCTACAATTTCACTCAGTTTCACAGATCTTCACAAGCACAGCATATCGGCCAACAATTGAAGGATGCTTTTAATGAGCCAGTTACATGACATGGGCACGATTATAATCTCACTTGACTTGATTGGTCTTCTCAAGCATGGCATATCTTCAAAGGTCTTGGTCACTTGTTATTGCCTCCATGAGGCCCAACATTCGAAGATTGTACTTCACCACCTCATCCCATGTCTTCCTGAGTCTACTTCTTTTACAGGTTCCCTCTACTGTTAGAGTGCAGCACTTCTTCATGCAGCTGTCCTCATCCAAACACATCACATGACCACACCAGTGCAGTCGTCTCTCTTGCACACCACATCTGATGCTTCTTATGTCCAACCTTTCTCTCAGGACACTTACACTCTGTCGACCATGCACACTAACACTGCACATCCAGCGGAGCATACTAGCTTCATTTCTTACAAGCCTATACATGTGCTCAGCAGTCATTGGTCATGTAGCATGACTGTTTGCAGGCATCATACAGTCTGCCTTTCACTCTGAAGTCCTTTGTTACCACCAGAGGTAGAAGCCTAGCCTATTCTTATTCTAGCAGCTATACTCTCAAATCATCCACCTCTGCTATTGACTTGGTCACCTAGGTAACGGAAGCTATCAACTACTTCTAGTTTTCCCCACTGGCATGTGATGGAATCTCTTTTCTGTACATTTTTGGTGTTCATTAAACCTGTGCACTTTCCACATACAAAAACTAACCTTCCTCTGATATCGCTGCACCTGTCATGTGTCCATCATTACAAAACATTAATATTCCAACATCCACTATTTCTGCTCTATGATGATGGTGGTAGAGATGATAATTGTCAGGGAGATATTTAACTTTTGCAAAGAAAGAATTTCATGACTTTTGTTTATTAGTTTGATAAAATTTATTGATTTATATATAAAATATATAGAAGTTTGTTTCTTAACTACATGGTTTAATATTTAGTCCACTGCATGGTGAAGAGCAGGCATAGCTGTCCAGTTAAGAAGATTGATTCTCAATAATAAGATTTCAGGTTCAGTCCTACTTCATATGACCTTGGGTAAGTGTTTTCTACCATAGACCTGGGCCAACCATTGCTTTGTGAGTGAACATGGTAGACTGAAACTGTATGAAATCTATTGTATATACATGTGCGTGTATGCATATGCATACATGTGTGTATATGTGAGTGTTTACATCCTGCACGCTTGGCAAGAAAAAGCACTGAGCTACAAAGCTCAATCATTTCCCTGTCAATAGTGGTTTGCTGGCTCCTTGCTTTCAAAGACATGTGAAATATGAGATTCCTTACTTGAACAATAAAACTTAACAGCAGGTAGGGATATCTGGCTGTAAAACAATACCTCAATAATAAATATTCATCCAACCACTGCTAGCATGGAAAAACAGACATAAAAAAGAATGAATGATTATAAAGCAGAGAACTGACAGTATTGTTAGCATTTCAGATAAAATGTATTGTAATGTTTGCTTCAGTCCCCTTTACTTAATGGTCAACTTGATGATCACTCTTACTTTTCATTTTTAGGAGTCAATAAATAAAATACCTGCCAAGTGTTGATGCCACCCTTCTCTGAGTCTCTTTCTGGCTGTATTGGATGTTCCATTTAGTTAAGAGTCAAAGAATCAAAGCTCTATATCTACTCTAAGGACACCTGTAATATAAAGTAAAAGCATAGTATATGCTAATACAAAATCGCATTCAACCACAAGTGACAGTTGCACATTTTATATCTTTATATATAAAAGTCAAGTTGTGTGTCTGTCTCCTACGATTTAGATTCCTAACTACTCCCACATTTTGCAGTGCAGTTTAACCAAAACCGGGTATCTTATAGTCGTGATTCATATCGAGCCCTTCTGGGTATTAGCACGCGTCTACAATGAGTCTACGATTTAAAAAAAAATTTACCATCATTTTTTTCCATTTTAATGCATTTTTTCGCTATTATATAAGGGAAGTAACTCTCTAAAAATGTCTACGATGAGTCAACGATTTAAAAAAAAATTTACCATAATTTTTTTTCCATTTTTTAATGCATTTTTTTGCTATTTTTTGGCTATAACTCTAAAAATGCTTATATAGTTATTTCCCTTACAAACCCGAGCAATGCCGGGCGATACTGCTAGTATAATATATAAATTAACATAGTCATTAGCAAACTGGTAGAGTATCATACTTCCCTTTACATTCTGAGTCCAAGCCCTACTGCAGTCAACTTTTATTTTCATCCTTCTAAAATTGATAAAGTACTAGGAGATAGGTGCTGATATATTCATCTATACACTTGACAGCAGTAGCTCAGCATGGCCACAGACCAAAGACTGATACCAATAAAAGAAATTTATGTACTTTGTTTTGAATATTTTATTTTATTTTGTGATATTTACTTATTTTGTCACACCTCTAGTTACTTCCAATCAGACTTCTAAGATAAAAAATAATTCTTTGAAATATATTATTAATGGTGGCTATGGCAGTGGTAATGATGAGGAAGAAGAGAATTATGATAATGGTGGGGAGGACAATGATGATGATGATGATGATGAAGTGGAGCTGAAGGGAAGAGTAGCAATGATGATTGAAGATGATGATCATCATCATTATCGTTATCATTATCATTATAATAATCATTTTGCTTCTGGCGCATGGGATTTGATGTTAGATGTTTATATGGGTTTGCATGCAAATCTTCCTTTTTTATATATATATTTTACTTTGCTTTTATGATTCATATGTTTTTTATAATATTTCTTTTATTTACTTCCATTAAAAATAAACAAATAATAATAATAATAATAGAGTGTTACTGCTATATCTTGTGGAAAGACATTTTTCCATAATAACCCAAACTACGAAAAATTGTAATTGTATCAGTCATGCTAAATAACATAGACACTGTACATACATACATGTGTGTGTATGGGTATGTATATATATATATATGTGTGTGTGTGTGTTGTGTGTATGGGTATGTATATATGTGTGTGTGTGTGTGTGTAAACACACACACATAGAAGTATATATAAATAAATATCAATATGGAAACATATGCATACAAATATATCTATATAGGCCACTTTAGTGAAACTTCGAAGTTGCAGTCAGACTGATTTTAAAAATAAATAGATACATATATGCATGCACATATATAAACACACACATTCATACATGTAGACAAACACACAGATAAGTATGTGTATGTATATATATATACAAATATATGCATATATATATACACACACACACACACATATATATATATATACAGATAGATAGATAGATAGATAGATAGATAGATAGATAGATAGATATGTATATGTATGTGTATATATATATATATATATATAGATAGATAGATAGATAGATAGATAGATAGATAAATATATGTATGTTCGTGTCTGTGTGTATGTGTACGTATACGTACATATTTATATATAATATATACACATCATCATCATCATCATCATCATACACATATATGTATACACATACACACACACATATAGATATATATATTCACATACATATATTCATACCAATAGGCAAGCAAAGATGTGTGTGTGTGTGTGTGTTCACATTCAATCCAGATTTTGCCAACAGCATCAATATAACACTTATTTCACAATCTTGCAATGGTTATTTGCAGCCCAGATTACTGATTATCTTCTCATAATTTACAAGTGCTTCCAAATCCTGTTGAATTCCTATTTATGTTGAGTTTGATGATAACAAATGGAAATCTTATTTATTTATAGCTCTTAGATAATGCAAAGAATTCCTTTGCTTTCCTTTTTGGTTGTTTTTTGGTATATTTTTCGGCATTTACTTTTTTAAACACAGTGCTACACCCACTTTCCATAATCTCATTGCATCTGTTTGTATACTAATATGTATACTTATAAATGTAGGTTTGTATGTTTGCATGAATAACTATATTTGCATTCATGCTCATATAAATATTTTATATACTTTGCTCAACATCTCTCTTTCTCTCTTTCCCTCTCCTTCATATATATATATATATATATATATGCATACATACATATACAATATGCACACACACATGTATTTATATATATGCCACAGTTATAGACATCATATCAGCATCATCATCATCATCACCATTATCATTATCATCACCATCATTATTAACATCATTATCATGTAATATCAACTCTCTATGGTGGCATGAGTTGGATTATTCAGTCATATCTGACAAGCTGGAGGACTCTGATGTTCTCTAATGTCTGTTTTGACATGATTTCTATGGCCGAATGCCATTCCTGATACCAGCTACATTACAATGTGTTATGGACGATTTTGTGTAAGCAATTCTAGTGAAGTTGCACGGCAATTCACAGGACTAATGAACCTGAAGGTCCCCCTAAAACTCAAGAAGAGTAGAAAAAAGAATGTAAAGATTTTAGGCAATGTGATGAGAAAGGTGAAGTATGCTGAAATGAAGAGATTTATAACTGTGAGAGGATGATAGTGGAAAGAGTAATAGAGTATTCACTAATGGGCGAGGAAATATGGAAGAGACAGGGGAGAGGAAAGGAACTGATAAATGGCTTGTGAGAAAATGAAGGGCAGAGAGATAACAGTGCTGAAATGAGTTATGTAGCAGGGTTCAGGACTACCCCATTATAAAACAGTGGTTCTCAATCATTTTTTATCGATGGATCCTTTTGATTATTATTTTACTCTTGGGGATCCCCATAGCCATTTGATGTTTAAAAATTAGTTTTATTGAGGCTTTTTTCAAAATTTCTGTTTTGTTTATCACACATTCACTTGTGTAGGTTGAACTATGTAAAAAACATCAGAGAAAGAAACCAGTTTCTATCAATAAAAACATCTAAAGCAAAATATTTTTTCATGACCCAATTTACTATTTTGCTTGTGTGGACCATCCTTCTCCCCATCCAAAAACAATTTTATATGGACCACAAATAACCCATTTGGGGACCACTGTTATAAGGGCATGTATGTATAGAATGCTTGAGAAGGGAACAGGAAAGAGAGAATATAGGTGAGTGAGATGAGAATCTAGAGAGACTCACTGAAGGAAAGGAAAATAAGGGAGTCATGTGTGTATGCCAGAAAGTGAGGGATTAGAGGGTGTTAAGGTGGTGGAGAGAAAACAGGGATAGAAAAAGAGACAATTCATATGGTTAAGTTCCACACTATGTTTAAAAACACTTGCCCAGGATTACACAAAGTGGAACTGAACCCAGAACCTCATAATTTTGAAGTGAACTTCCCAACAACCTACATATACATTGTACACATAGACACATACATATATACAAGGCACACATGCATATGTACAAACACAAATAGTCATACACACACAACTTGTGTGCGTGTTCGTGTGTGTGTGTGTGTGTACATATATATATATAGGCATATACCACAGTGTATAATATTTAAACTTTATATGCAAATGCGGAATGGCACTGGGTGTAATATTTTGTCACAGAGAAAATTTATCAGAGACATCTATGTTAAAAACACAGGGCTTTCTTCATTGATAAACATATTCACAGATACACACTCACATACATATATACACACGTACACACACACACATGCGCTCACATACATACACACAAACAAACACTCACACACACATATATGCATGTACACACCCTTTGAACATACACAATCCAAGAGTGCAAAGAATGAATGAAGAGATATCTCCATTGATCAACAACACACACACCAAGTTTTGTGAGAGTTCTTCTGCAAGAATAAAATGTCTAACTTGTACAGCCTCAAACCTTATGCAGCATTAATTCCTTATAACTTACTTGCCAGAAACCGTCAGCTACTCTCTTCGTGAACGTCTACAGCACTTTCAGATTTTTTTTTTCCTTAGAGAGCTTCAATAATTTATATCTACTTGAAAAGCATTTTACAACCTTATATTATACCAAGACAGAAAGATGTGGGGGTGGAGTGGTATTATTATTTTTCTGGGGGTCTTCTTTGTTATTTTGTCTTATTTTTATATACATTATTATATTCAATTTTTTTTTTTAAATACTGTGCATGTATGTGGGGGAGTGCATGTGTGACTTAATCATTGCATTTTTCAAAAATCCTGTTCTCCCTCACTTGAGATTTATATATGTGTATATATATATATATATATATATATATATATATATATATATATATATATATAAACATGCATATGTATATATATATATACATATATATATATATATATAAACATGCATATGTATATATATATATACATATATATATATATATATATATAAACATGCATATGTATATATACATATATATATATATATATATAAACATGCATATGTATATATATATTATATATATATATATATATATAACATGCACATGTATATATATATATATACATTATATATATATATATATATATATATATATATATATATATATGTGGGGGGGATGTATAATATATATATATATATATATATATATATCGAAAGGGAGAGACAGAATTTAGGATAGAAGGATAGAGACAATGATGTCATCTTTTATACATATATGTATGCATGTATATATAAAATGTGACATCTTTCTTTCTATCCATCTATCCTAAATGCTCTCTGTATTTCCAATACAGTTTCTAGATATTTCATATTATCTCTCCCCTCCCTCTATTCTTTAGCTACCTAAATAATCCCTCTGTACTTATTTCCAAGATATACTCTTTCTTTCTCTCTCTTTCTTTCTCTCTCTCTCTCTCTCTATCACTCTATCTATAATTTCCTTTTCCTCTCCATAATCTGCTTCCCTGCATTTTCTATTATCCAGATTCTCTCTTTAACACATACACACATTATATATATATCCCATAATACTCATTTTTCTCTTCTCATTTCACTTTTCTTTTTTTCCTTTCTTGCAATTTTTACAACTATATTTCTTCCTTTTCCATAAATTTTTGTTGCAATGCATTTTACTACCACCTCTCTACCACTACACATTTCTATATATTTACATATTTTAGACACAGTATAGTAAAGCTGGCATACACATTATGCATGTATACACACACCCACACATTTGCATATATGTAAAAATGTATATAAGTGTGTATGTGCATGTGTCTAACTTCTACACCTATTTTTCTCTCTATCTATCAAGTTAATTTCTTCTGCTGACTTCTGGTGAAATATTACTTTGCATTGGCAAAGAAGTCACTTGGGTATCATAGCAATATAACACTTTTGCTTAACACTTGACTACCAGAATTGCAGCTGTCAGAGAAAATATATTATAAAAATGAAAGAAAAATGTGATTAATTTGTGTAGAGTCAGAGCTTTTTTTTTTTCTTTTTTCTCCTTTACTACCTACTAAGTTTTCTGAACACTCCAAGAAATCTTCCGCATTTTTAGTTTAAAAATCAAATGAAAAAATGAAACCAGATAAATACTGCATAAATGAACTATAATAAATTTTTAAGTAACAGTCAAATATGTTGAAGTATTTGTCCAAAATAGAAGAGTGATTTGGAGGAAAAACTGTTGTGTTACAAAAAGAGAAATCAGAAGATAACTTTGCATGTCAAAACCTTTAAAGTGGGCAAAACCTTGAATTGGAAAAATGAATTTTTCTCTTACCATTTTTGTTTTTTTTTCACCTTTTCCTCCTGCTTTTCCTGAAGCATTACTTGCTACTTCATTTCAGATGTTAAGAGATGTTATGAAGAATTTTGCTATATTTTACTTTTAACTGATTTGTAAGCAGGATTATCTGCTATGACAGTTACAGTGGCTCAAAGCTGTAGTTATATCCATTTAAAGCAGTAATCAACCAGAGAAACAAGATTTAACTATAGTAATCCTCATCATCAAGAAGCCTAACTTTTGTTGTTTCTGTATTAGCACAAAGCTTGTCTCATCAAAATCCATCTTTTGGCATGTAAAGTTGTGCTGAAGTAATCACAGAAGTGTAAAAAAAAATGTATCTTCTGCCAGTAGAATATGCAAAAGATATTGCAAGTGAGAAATACCACCATTTTAACCAACTAGTATAATGTTGGTTATACTAGTTGTTGCTATTGTTTAGCCCTTATAGTGCAGACTTATGACCACAAGTGTTCCATTTATGACCACCTCATTTTTTTGTGTATCTCAGTGGGTTTTGTGCAATATGTCCTTCCAATTTTAAGATAGTTAGTGTGATTTGAGTGAACTTGCTGCTATTTCTAGTAAATAAAGCAACTGTGTAAAGCAGTGGCTCTGAACCTTTTTAATATCTGGGCCAAATCCAAAACCTGGATTTTTTTAGGGAGTTGCACAAAAAAAGTAAAACATGAGTCAATTCAAGAAAAATTTATTATATTTATAGAGGAAAGGTCGTAACAAAAAATTGTAAAACAATGGAATTTAATGTGAAACTTGATGTTGTTTTTAACTTTCAACTAGTTTGTCAAAATTAGGGCTCGTGGTAGAAGATGCAGTATGCAAAAGCTGGTTCACATGATTGTCAGTCAACTGGTTGTCATATTTTGTTTTGACACTCACTGCTTTGCTGAGAAGTGCTTCAGGCACATATGTTGAACCAAATTCAGAAGCATTTTTCTGTGCATTAGCAATTGAGGTAGGATAGTCTTCCCTTCTTGGATTCAACTCCAGAAGTCAAGTAGCTGACTAGCCTTGAATGCAGATGTTAGTTCCACATCTGACTGCAAGTCCTGGAGCTTCATTTGAAATTCTTCAGGAGTGGTGGTCATATGTATCTCCATAGGTGCTAAAAGTATTTTCATCAGGGGCAAGGAATCCTTGATGTCACCAAAATGGCATTCAAATTGATCAATCAAGTTATTAATGATTTTGTTGTGCTCAAAAAGTGAGTAAAAATGGGTTGTAGTGCTATGTGCATTGTGTGTCTTCAAAGGCAAAGTTTTACAATAAAAGCCGAGACTATACTGTACAATTCATGGCATAAGTTGTCCTTACCACGTAGGGTGTAATTCAAAGTCAAAAGGTATGCGGTGACTTTGAAAGTCAAATCAGCAATCCATTCTTTGTTGCTAAGCTGAGGTAAGATTATCTTCTCTTCAGCAAAAGCTTTGATTTCTGGGAGAAGTTTGTAGAACCTATTGAGGCATGTGGCATGGTTTAACCATTGAACAGCATGAACACATCTCCATAGTCAGCATCAATATCTGCTAGAATATGCTTGAAATTATGATGGACCACGGCTTTTGCATGATTCCAATTTACAATTGATATTGCAATCTCTGTCACACTAACCATTTTCAGTGACTTAGCAATGACATTTTCCTGGTGTATAATGCAGTGGTTCTTTACACAGGAGTAAGGTTATTATTGTAAAATCTCACAGAATCTTATATTCAGTGACACCTGATTCATGCTCTTACCCTGTACTTTTCCTAGTCTCCAGTGAACAAACTTAGTCACATTATCGTACCTTGTTTTGTAGTGCTTTTGAACCAGTTTGCTACACTTGCTCACAATATGTGAGATCGTTTCATTTTTGCTGCCACACATCCTATCATCATCAGTATCATCATCATCATCATCATCATCACCATTATTATTATTATTATTATTATTATTATTATTATTATTATTATTATTATCATTATTAATTTTTTATGCTATAGTAACTACTATTATCATTATATTTCTGACAATATTGATGATAAAAAATATAATAAAGCTTACATTAATGATGATGATGATGATGATGGCAATGGCAACAATAACGACAGTAGCAGCAATGATGACAACAACGGTGACATAGAGACAAATGATGAGGCTGATGATGGTGATGATTTATTTCCTTTAACATGAACTCTACATAATAAAAGTATATAACTTCATAAACATCACTTAGGCATCACACAGGAAGGGAGCTGTATACACAACATTGTTTACCTCTCAGTCTTTCATCATTGCAGTGTAGTAATTATTGAGAATTTTACTGTAAAATTACAAACAACTAGATTTCACTGAACAATAATTCAACGTAGTTTACAAAAGAATGTGTTTTTTAATAATTATTTAGATGGTTAGGTGAAGTCACAGTAATGTTGTTGTTTAGTCCTGAGTTTGCACTCATCAAGTAGATCTAAAGCATAAAATGCTATAGTCATAGCAATCATTTCTTTTGGTTTTTGTTTTTCTGTTATATTGTGTCTTTTCTTATTTAAGACAGTAGAGTATGGACTCAGGGAAGTTTAGATGCTGTTCCTTGCTGATAATCATGTAGAGGCTTTCCCTAAGGCTTCTAGAATTGTTGCTGTTTGGTTTGGTAAAGAATAAGACTACAATGTTATACAGCAATTTGTTTTGTCTCTTTATGAGATCTGAGTTCAAATCCTGCCAACGTCCTTTTTTGTCTTTTTCTTATCATGCTGAGGTGTAACTTAGGGTTAATCCAATCGATTATTTCAGTTATTAAACACTCTCCACACACACACAGACATACACACGCACACACAGAGACAGACACACACACACACACACACACACATACACACACTACAAAGTTGTGGCAATGAGCCAATGTCAGAAAATGGAGTACTGAATTAAAGAAATATATTGACAGTAGAAGGTTGCCACAACTGAAGGGTGAATTAGTGACATTAGATTATGAACCTCACAGATGTGATGATATAGAATTTTGAAGAATTTTGAACTGTCACAAAAAGAAGACATTATTTTAATGACTTAATGTGCAGGGTATCAAAACACTGTAAAGTAGTCTATCCAACACTCTTAATGACTCTGCCAATTCACAGCTCTTAGTGTGATGTATCTAAATGATGAGGATGATGATGATGATGATGCAAACGATGCTGATGAAAACGATGATGATGACGACAATGACTTGAAAGGAATTTAGTTTATTTTTCAAAGCTCCAACTTATTCTGGTGTTCCATTATCTCCTGTTTGTCTTGTTCTTTTTATAGCAGTTCAGTCCAAATGTTTAGCACAGTATGAATGTAAAAACGTTACCTGAATCTTGAATATTCTAGCTATGTAACTTTGCACTTTTTAAATTTTCTTTTCTTTTCTTTTCTTTTCTTTTCTTTTCTTTCTTCAAGTTTAACACTTTCGCTCTCTATCATCAGTTTCTAAATATTGCTAAAAACAACACCAATTTCAAATAGCTCTTTAAAAAGAAAACAAATAACTTCACTTATCAAACCCGAGATCACAAACATAATCAAATATTCAATATTTTTTAATATTTGATAATGTTTTTTTTAGGTTAATAATGAAGATGTTGTTCCAAGCAACAAAATTTTCACTTAAGAATTTGCTGTTTATTTTGATCAATGAGGATTTTTTTCACTCAAGAATATATGTATATTTATGTGTGTGTGCGTATATATATATATATATATATATATATATATATATTATATATATATAAATGGGGGGCTGTATTTACATGAGTATATGTGTGCATAGGTGTCTGTGTGTATATGTTACGTGTGCAAGCATATGTTTGTGTATGCATGTAAAGTGTATGTGTGCTTTTGCAGATATGTCTTCCACACATACACAAAACTCTGAGCTCATATCAAGCACTTAAATGTTTCTGAACTTGAAAACAAGTAAAGTATACACACACACACACACACACACACACACACACACATATTTAGAGGTAGATGTGTGTGTGTGAGTGTGTGAGTGCTTTTATATATATATAAATATATATGTGTGTGTGTGTAATGTATATATATATATATATATATATCTGTGTGAGAATATATGTCTTTTTTTGCAAGTTGTTTTCTTGTAATTAATACTTCCTATACCTAATTTCATTCTCTGTCAGATCTCATTATCTATTAATCAAAAAGTAAAATTCATTTCATGAAATTATTATAGTTACTGTTGTTACTGAAACTATTACAGCTGCTGTTATTGCTGTTGTTGTTTTTGTTAAAGACAGGTCGTACTTCACCCTTTACCACTACCATCACCTATTATTAAAGTTGTTTGTCAAAGTGGAATATTTTCTGGTATCCATTACCAGACTGAAATATTTCCTGTTATCCATATTTTTTAAAAGGTAAAGAAAAAAACATATTTAACAGAAATTGTTTAATTATTCACAGTTCACAAGACTGTACATATAAACATATATAAATGTATATGTGTGTGTGTGTGTATGTATGTATGTAGTATGTATGTATGTATGTATGTATGTATATATGTATGTATAGATAGATAGATTGATAGAGAGAGAGAGAGAGAGAGAGAGACAGGGTATTGTGTGTGCATGTGTGTGTATGCTTGCATACATGTATGTGAAAATTACTAATGTGCTCCTATGTATGTATTAGGAACATATCATCTGGATAAGCAAGACTAAAACCATAAATATTTATGATTAATTTAAAAAGTAAATGATCTCCAATTCATTATAAAAATGCTAATTTAATGTATAGACATTAGAGTATATTTCTATAAATGGCTACTATTTTGGTATTAGACAGGCACAATATCTGCTGTGTCTCCAATTTAATGTATATATTATCATGTATGATTATTAGTCCCACATTCCATATGTTTGGTTCTGTCATACTAAAACTATAGTTGAAATGGAGGCACAAATTAAATTGCCTCTATTAAATGTAATTACAGAGGAAAAGTATGCATGAGTGTAGAAAGAAAGGCATGGCTAGGTGGTTCAGAAGTTTGCTTCCCAACCATTTGATTTCAGGTTCAGTCCCTCTGCACAGTACCTTGGGCAAGTGTTTTCTACCATTGCCCCAGGTCAACCAAAGCCATGTGAGTGGATTTGGTTGATGGAAACTAAAAGCCTGCCATATACTATATGCATGCATGCATGCATGTATGCATGTATGCATGTATGTATGTATGTATGTATGTATGTATGTATGTATGTATGAGTGTGTTTGTGTGTACCTGTGTCTTGACATCGTATGGCAGTTGTAAATGAACATCATTATCATATGAGTGATTTTGTTAATTTCTAGTCTTCCATGGAAAACATGTCTAGCCATGGGAAATATCCCCTTGCCTGGAAACTGGTGAGGGTTGGCAACAGGAAGAGCATCTGGGCATAAAAAATCTGTCTCAACAAATTCTGACACATGCAAGCATGGAAAAGGGGATGTTAAATGATGATAGTGGTGGCAGTAATGGCAGTGATGACAGCAGTGATGGTGATGGTGGTGACAGACAGACAGACAGGCAGATGTTCATTGCTTTATGCATATGTGTGTGTATGGGTATGTGTGTGTGTGTGTGTGTGTGTGTATAACATAAAGGTGTCAGATCTTATTCACATGTGGTTGTAGATATTTAAGCATCAACACAAAGATACAATTTACAACAGAATACAACCAGGAGGAACTACCATTCCTGGACATACTGATTAAAAAACAAACAAAAACAAAATAGAAACCGACATCTTTCATAAAACGATAGATGCTAAGCAGTACCTTCTTTTTAGCTCTTGTCACCCAAGACATACAAAAATAAACGTCCCCTTCAATCTTGCAAGAAGGATCTGCACTATTGTTTCAGAGAAAAATACCAGGGATTTAAGATTACAAGAACTCAAAAACATACTCCTGGGCAGGCACTACCCAATCCAACTTATAGACGAAGGGATAAAACGTGCAAAATCCACTAATACTGAGGCACTAAGAAAAACCAAAGACAACAACAAACCTACTCTTAAAACATTACTCTACATAGCAACATACAGCCCCAGAAACAAAGAAGCATTCAACACAATCATGCAAAATCTACCAATTCTATATAAGGACCCTAAACTGAAAAGAATTTTACGTTACCTTAAAATAGTCAAAAGCAACAAACAGCCCAAGTCACTAAAGAAAATGCTAACAAATGCAAAATTACTTCCTACAACAACCAACGCAAAAGTGAAAAAATGTAATCATTCAAACTGTGGAACATGCCCCAAACTATTGGAAGGGTCAGAATACCATTTCAAACAAAGGCAACACTTTACAATCAAATCAGATTTCACTTGTCCATCCAAAAATCTAATTTATGTGATCAGATGTTCAGGCTACCAGAAAGATTATGTCAGAAATACAGGAAATTCTATCTGCTGCCACTGTACAGTGCACCAGCAACAAATAGCTTCACCACAATATTGCCAGATATATCTCAGTAAACATATTGATGTACGTGCTAAACAATTGCAACCACAATTCTATATATTCCCTCTGTACAAATTTGCTGACTGGATCTCAACACAAGCTCATCTTAATAAAGAAGCCTCATTCATCCAGAAATATAAACCAGAACTGAACATTAATTCATTTTAATAACAACCAATCCTCACTAGAACAGAACAATATTCAATTCCTCTCTCTACCCTTGAAATATTTGTAAATAACCCCTAAAACTTGTGTATATATCTCACAAATCTGTATACATTAAAAATATTAGTCCAAAGACCCTGGCAATACTTTGAAAGTAACTTGTATTTTTCAGATATATTGAAGAGTTGCGTCTCTTGACTGCAAAATTTATTGTCAACAACAAAAAGGGCGTACCCATGAGCCAAATTTGAGATTTTAGAAGCTTGATAAGCATGAGACACGAAACCAGGACTCCCAGTTTATTATATAATGTTATAATACAACTCTTCATGTCATTATGATATTAATACTAGCATAAATTTTATTATACAAACCTCCTGTCCATTTTTGCATATTTTTCTTTCTTATATATATATATAATATGTATGTGTGTGTGTGACTGGAAATCATTTCAAAATGGGATCCTCAAACAGAACTGAAGAGAAAGTTTTTCTATGCAAGGCAAAACCATAAAAGTCAAGAATTGTTTATAATGCAAGTCATATGCATTATATATATTCCAGAAGGAAAGCCCAACATTCACAAAGATATAATTTCCAGAGAAATGACAGTTCTTATGAGATGTAGAAGAAAGATTCTGTTTATGGCTACTTAGTCATCACCAAAGGTTCTGATTGCATGTAAAGTGCAAAAACATCTCTCTTCCCAAGCTTTTGACTATGGCCACAAACTTCAAGCATAAAAAAAAATGAAGTGCAATAAAATGAAGTGAGCTAGTTCAATCAGGAATTGAACCTTTGTTACAGACTATAAATTTGACTCCCCAGAAATTTACCATCATTCTATTGCTTTCTTAAATCAAAGATATTTAGAACTACTTCCTGTATGTTCTTATATGAAAAAGTTTGATGGTACTTCTACATGGAGGAAATTGCATGATTCCTTTGTTTTCTTATTGACTACACTACATCATCGTTATTGTCCAATACTACTTCTAAACAGAAAGTTTTCACTTACAGGCCATTCTATTGGATTAGCTACAAGCTCTTGGGGTGGTCTCTATTCTGTAATAAGATTTGTTACCTGTTCAATTTAACTAATTGTATTTAGATGTGTAGTAATATTCAGAAATAAACTTGTGTTTTTTTCTGTGTTTTGAGAATATCTGTTTATTGATTGTTACCATCACCATTGTTATCATTATCGACATCGTCATCATAATCCTCATATGAATTCTATTTTCTTTTGTAAGCACCATTATCTAACAATATGCAACAGTGAAAGTGAAACTAGTCTTGATATTTATAAATATATTTTCATATCTAGCAATATTGGACAGAGCCTATAAATAGTTTGAAGAATATTTGTTAAATTTTAAATGAAAAACTAATATAGTGGAAGAAGAAGGAGAAGAAGAAGAAGAAGAAGAAGAAGAAGAAGAAGAAGGAAGAAGAGAGAAGAAGAAGAGGAGAGAGAAGAAGAGAGAGAAGAGAAGAAGAGAGAAGAAGAAGAAGAAGAAGAAGAAGAGAGAAGAGAAAGAATGAGAAGAAGAAGAAGAAGAAGAAGAAGAAGAAGAAGAAGAGAAGAAGATGAAGAAGAAGAAGAAGAAGATGAAGAAGAAGAAGAAGAAGATGAAGAAGAAGATGAAGAAGAAGAAAATAGAGGAGAAGGAGACAGGGAGGAGTGGGAAGGGAGCAGAGGCAGAGTTTGAGAAAAGGAGGCAGCAGAAGACAAAAGAAAGAAGGAGGAGGAGGAGGAGGAGGAGGAGGAAAGAACTGTTGCTTTCTGAGAAGGAATTTATTTCTTTAAAATTTATTGCAAACATTTATGGTTTTCATCCTCAAGAGACTAGACTCTTGGGAAGAAAGCATTTATTAATTCAATTCTCATTATCCATAGGGTTTCCCAAGAGACAAGCTTTTTAATGCAATTTACTACATAGTGAGCAGTATTTTATCATCATTAAGCTTCACTTCTAATTAACTTTGACCAAATTTGTTTATTTAGTTATGTCTTCAAAAATTCTTCTCCATTAAAATTAACAATTCCTTATTTATGATTATATTTCATTCTGAATCCTCTTGTTGCTTCATTCAATTAACAAATTATAATTTATTTCAATATTTAATTGTGCTTTTTATTGTTGTTAGTTTTATTTGGACTGTATGCCGAATTTTACATGTAAATAGTCTTTCAAAAATCATAACGGTTTTTAGAAATGCTTCTTTGGCATCAATTTCTTTTATCAGCTGAATAACTCCACAAAAATATCTTTATTTAGTTGTTTATCAGTTTTTTTCCAGCTTTTTTTCCTGTACTTTCCAAACTTTTTTCTGAGTAACAAAGACAGTATAACAATTTTTCTATATAATCCCAAAATCTGAATTCCACTCTTATATCCCAACTAAAACTCACAATAGAACTTATTCATTCTTCAGAGTACCAAACAGAAATTATTCTATCATATTGCACCCTAAACATTCAATTACAAGTTAGAAGAATCTAGAACAAAAGAAGGTCCTGGATCAAATAAGACCTTGGACCTTAATTTATATGATATGCTATCATATATATCATAAATATATAGTCGATTGCATATCATCAGAAGTGTTGTGATGTGTTCGTTTACATTGGACTTGTAATATCTTGCAAACCATTAAATTGTCCACACACCTATAAAGTCTTTTATTATAATATAGTAATTTAAAAACATAATATACTAGATTCTCTTATGATTGCTTTTTTTTGTTCCAAAACTTCAAGATAACAAGGTGCTCATCAATTAGACTATGAACATAGTGGTAACAACAGAAAATTGTAGCCCCTTATTGAGTAGAAACACCAAGCTGCTGAATGTTATTTTCTCACTAGGAACACATCACAACACTTCTGATGATATATATGATATATTTATATGATATGCTATCATATATATCATAAATATATAGTCGATTGCATATCATCAGAAGTGTTGTGATGTGTTCCTAGTGAGAAAATAACATTCAGCAGCTTGGTGTTTCTACTCAATAAGGGGCTACAATTTTCTGTTGTTACCACTATGTTCATAGTCTAATTGATGAGCACCTTGTTATATATATATATATATATATATATATATATATACATACATACATACATACACACACACACACACACACACACACACACACACACACACACACACACTCACTCAAAATTTACAGGTCTGATTGTCCAGAGCTAAGTGGGTTTACTTGACAACAAATTTAGAATGCAATAAAATGTATTGTTCATTTACCAAATTTTTTCATATAATAAATGATAAAAAATATATTTTGTTCAAATACTTTCTTCTTTTTTTCACTTTCCATCAATAAAGACTATTTCTTTCATTTTTCAGGGCCACTAAATCGACCAAAGGATTTCCGTGTCGATCCCCATTTTGAGATGCAACCCCACGAAGTACATTTTATCTGGGAAGCAGTAAATATGTCTGAACGACAAGTACAAGGAGAATTCAAAGGATATAAAGTATGTATATCTATGCAATTCTCTAATATTTTATGATAACTAATAATGAAATAACTTCTACAATTACCAAATAACAATGAAGTCTGTTCACAAAATTAAGTTATCTAGCTTATGGGGAACTAAATAACATACATACATAGCTAATCTTGAGTATTCATTTATTTTTAAATACTTAACTATATTTAAATCTATTACAAATTTATTTTATATGAAAATTATTTAGATCAGTGAAAATTATATAAAATATATGTGGTACATATGGAAATATAACTAAAACTTTTGAACCATGAAGAAACCTCTACATTATTGCTTGATCTACAAGAATTGCTAGTTAAATCACACATAAACATCCTGAGAAAGGAAAGAAGTTATTGACTAATGTAGTCCTAAATATTCTACAGCTGAAGAAAAGACTGGACAGGTAGTGCTAGAATGCCTTAAATCATTGATCTGTTCAATCAGGGCTGACCTAGACTAAACAACAGTCTAAGGTTATGACTCTACACATGAAGATTTAGTTGTCTGGTCAACTGAATTCAATTTGCAGGTAAGTGGTTGCCCATTCCACAGATAATTGTGTTCTTAATATATTTTTCAATTTTTGGGTAGAATTAGTTTGATACAGTTGTACAGATATAGTTCATCCGAAAGGCTATTTCACAGTTTCCTTATAACCTATTTCAGCTTCCTTATAACCTATAGTTTGACCCGTGGTTATAGAAAATCGCCTTTGCCCAAGAGGTCAAGCAATAGGATAACCTGAGACTTCATGGTTCTAAAGTGAACTTCTTAAACAGTCAGACATACTGAATGTGCCCTAAGAAAATAACAACACATGCAATGAAGAAAATTAAAAATTCTTGTACATCAAAAGATTAACTCAGTGTCTGAGATTACTTATAGGATAATAATTTTTCAAGTAATTACCCTCATATTTCTCATATTACAAAAAGAAATCTATTCTTTTTCCACATTTACGTCTATATCACATTTCTATCTTTTGATATCCTGTTGTCAAATGTTCTTAAATGAAATTGAATCTGGTACTATGTACATCTCCAAGAATAAGATACCTAATTATGATGATAGAAGATTAAACCAATCAAAATGCATAGTAGATGTAAATATCAAACTTGAAAATAATAATTGCATTAAAACCAATTATGATCATTCTTAAAGTAGAATTGCTACATATATATGTGATTTTTTATATAGAAGCATGAACTAGATAGGTTTATACTTTGGGGATTTCCCCATGGTTTATTGCTATGCATTCTCAAATAAGAAGATTTATGAACTGTATACCATCACTTTTCATGAAACAAGACTGAGTAAAGGGTGATAAAGAAGATTTAAAATCTACCACTGCCTCATCTCCTACATCTATAAGCTGTTTACAAAGGTCAAAGTCATCAGACAATCAAAATACCTCGATGACCAACGGCCAAAAGAGCAAGCAGACTTCCATATGAATTTTAGTACAATATATCACATATTCACATAGAATAATCAAATGAATACAAGCTTCCTCTGTCTATCACTTTTGTTGATTATGAGACGGGTTTATTATGAAGGATTCCAATAGCATTGAAATGAATGCAGCGTTGACTCACAACCACTTCTTCATAGAGCACAGCTTCTGTGTTATATTGACCATTTACTGAATACTTTCTTAGAACCTACATGAGCATTCTACCCCTGTCCATGGTTTTTTTTTTGCTTTTTTTTTGGTCCTAACTGATATTTTTTTGACATTAAAAGCTCAGATGAATAATACCCTTAAACGATGTCTGTTGAATATTTTCTCAACCTGTGGTTCTGTGTAGAATGACTATTCACTAACCTAAGGGAAGCTCTTAGCATGTAGGTGCTCATGTTGGGTGAAGAAAGGAGGGCAAACCAAGTGACTTTTTCTTGTGTGGTCTTTAACCTCATGTCTGTTAGACCCTTGTTATATAATAGGAGGCCACTGCATTAAAGACATTTTTATTTGAGGATAGGTTCTAGATTCTCCTACTGACAACCTTTACAAAGTTTTGAAAGACAATTGGCAGTTGGGAATTTCTTACCTGGGGTATCTAGTATAGAAAGGCTTAAGATTTTTCCCCTGTTTCATTCTATTTCATTTCAAAACCACCAGGCTAAATTAAGCTCTATGTAACTCCAGCATAAAAGAGGCTATGATGTACAGAGAGTCGTCCAATACACAGACATATATATATATATATATATATATAGATAGATAGATAGATAGATAGATAGATGATAGATAGATAGATAGATAGATAGTAGATAGATAGATAGATAGATATATATATATATAGATAGATATAGATAGATAATAGATAGATAGATAGATAGACAGATAGATAGATAGATAGATTATTATATATATATATATATATATATATATATATGATAGATATATATATATATAGATATATATATATATATATATAGATATATAGATAGATATATAGATATATATATATAATCTAGATATTATATAGTATAGATATATAGATAAATATATATAGATATAGATATATAGATAATATATATATATTATATATAGATAGATGAAAAATATATAGATATATATATATATAGATATATATGTATATATATGCATGTGTGTGTGGGAGGGGTGTATTCACACGCATAAATACTTACACATGTATATATACACATACAGATATACATATATATGTATATAAGCAAATATATATATAGTAAATCCAAGAAAAGAACAAAAAAAACACAACAATGCAAGGACATGGTACATGTAAAGTATTAGCAGATGCTCAGGGAAGAAAAGAAAGATGGTTTAACATTTTGAGCAATGCTCTTCTTCAGAAATGGAGGCAAGTCCAATAGAAAGGAAGATGGTGGAAGAAAATCACCAACAATTCACATGTGGCTACATTTGATAGATAGAAGATAGATAGATAGATGATAATAGATAGACAGACAACAGACAGACAGACAGACGATACGTACATACATACATCATAAATACATACATCAATACACACATGCATACATCTATATACATATATATATATAGATAGATAGATATGTATATATATCATGTGTTGTGGGAGGGGTATTCACACGCATAAATACTACACATGTAGATATACACATACGATATACATATATATGTATATAAGCAATATATATATATAATCCAGAAAAGAACAAAAAAACACAAACAAGCAGGACATGGTACATGTAAAGTATTAGCAATGCTAGGGAAGAAAAGAAGAGGTTTAACATTTTGAGCAATGCTCTTCTTCAGAAATGGAGGAAAGTAATAGAAAGGAAGATGTGGAGAAATAGAACAATTCACATTGGCTACATTTTGAAATAGATAATAGATAGATAGATAGATAGATAGATAGATAGATAGACAGACAGACAGAGACAGACAGACAGACACGACAGACAGACAACAGACACAGACAGACAGACAGAAGACAGACAGACAGACAGACAGACAGACAGACAGACATTCATAAATACATACATACACATACACACATGCATACATACATACATAAATAAATAAAGAAAGAAATACATGCATAAATACATACACACATACACACACATTTAGTATACATAAAACTGTTGAGGAAATCTCTTTCACATTTTCATAGTAGCAAAGTTTCATAAATATTCAGTCCTTAAAGAGTAAAGAGAATCTAACCTTTATCTAATATGTTGTTACTAAACATTAAGTATACATCTGTCAAATGTTTGCTTGTTATATAACCTCACCATGTCAACTTCACTAATAACATAACAATGACACAACAAAGTCAGTGCTTGACAGAAAATTACACGCTACAAATGCCCCTTCCCCATCATCCCTGCAATTCACTCATCCATTCTGATCCTACCCGACCATCATTATCAGCACCCCAACCACTGCTGTTCCTAACACAAAACTATTGACTATACATATTTATTTATGTATATTTATTTGACTGACATAAAGTGTTGTTTTGATTTTTCCTTTTCGCTTAGCTTTATATTTCATTTGCTATGATTTATTTATTCATTTAGGAGGTGGGATGATAGGGAGGGAAACCACCTGTCCCTCCCCCTTTTATGCATTAGCTCAAAAACCCAACACCAGCATATCCACAAAATGCTATCCTAAATATAAGAGCTTGAGTGATATGAGTGCTTTTGTTGTTGTTGTTTTTATTCCCAAGTTATATTATTACCTAAAATTACTATAACAATGTATTCTCTCCAAAGCATTCCCTCAGTAACAAAGGGAAAGTCATTGTTTCCTATAATTTTCGGTAATTATATTCACCAACCATCAAAAACAAAAAATAGGATAATCTACAAAATACTCAACAACTCAACAATAATTACTTAAGCAGAGAGAGAAAATTGCGCAAAAAAATGTATGTGCCAAATATATATATATATATATTATGCATTTATATATTTGTGTGTGCATGTACATATATAGATAGATAGATAGATAGATAGAGATATATACACAAACATATATATACATATGTATATATATATATATATATATACATTTGTGTATATGCATATATATATATATAATATATATTATATATATATATATATATATATATATACATACATACATTTATATATATATATACACATATATGTATACACCTATATATATATAAACATGCATGTATTTATGCTCGAGCATATATGTATATATATCATACATACATGGATGTGAGTACAATATGTGTCTGTGTATGTATATGCATGGAAGACAGGCATTAAACGATGATGATGATGATGATGATGATATACATATATTCATACATACTCATATGAATGTATGTGATTATAGTGTGTGTATGTACACAAAAATCTATGTTTAAGTTTATATGTGAACATATTAACAGTTGTCTGTCATATTCATATATATTTATAGGTTTATTCAGTGGTGTATGTTCCTGTGTTTGCACATTTTATTTATTTAAATGGTGTATGAACAGACACACATATACTCTTAGACAATTAGATACACAGAGTGAATGCAATGCACACACCAATAGTTAGTTAGAGTAGATAGATGAATTTACATAAAAGTTTATACACTTGTATAGACTCATGCATGTATGCATGCCCATATTTGACTATGCACATAAATAAGTAAACACATAGTTTAGTATGTGTAATCTTGCACAAGTGTTGCAGTTTGCTGTTACAATATGGATATATGTATGAACATGTTTCTATTTGACTATGTGTATGCAATATATGTAAATACATTGCATACATTATATATGTACACATATATGCATACATAAATACAAATATATATACATGGCATATGTAGTTATATGTATATATATATATATAGATATAGATATAGATATAGATAGATAGATAGATATGATATATGTAGTTATATGCATATATATGTATATGTGTGTATATATACATAGATATGTATATATGTGTGTATTTATATGTGTGTGTGTTTGCATGTATATATATATATATATATATATATATATATGTATATATACACACATGTCTATGTATATATCTATGTGTATATATGTATATAATTCACTTACATATATATACATATATACTTCAACATATAGAGATATTTTTGTATATAGTATAGGTACACACATACAAGTAGTAACCAGAATTGGAAACCCATACTCAAATGTGTTTTACATCCAGCCTTGTTTGTCTTCTGACTGAGTGTATGGTTGGCTAAACGAAGCTATTTGCAGAAAACTTATATTTATGAGTATTTGTAATCTGAATTAACACACATTTATATATCCATTAGTTGATGCCGATTTCTGATACAGGAATTTCTCGTACAATTTTATGCTTTCCTTGGTAAAACAATGAAATGCTATATGTATTTACAAGGCTAGACTATTTTCATTTAAGGCTCACCTGATGTTAAGCAACAAAAACAATATCAAATACTTTGTGTGGTTGAGGAGTTTGCTATCTACCACATGGTTTTAGGTTCAGTCTATGTGGCACCTCCTTTCTCCTATTTAGAGCCCTGGACCAACCAAAGCCATGTGAGTAGATTTGACAGACAGAAACTGTAAGGAGTCTTTTGGATATATATATATAAGTATGTATATGTGTTTTAGTGTCCCCTTGTTTTGACATTGCATGGTAGTTGTAAATGAATGCTACCTTCATACAAGTGGTATTTTTCATTTCCAATCTTCCTTGAAAGCATGTCTGACCATAGAGAAATATTATCTTGCTTGGAAACAGGTGAGTGCTAATGAGAGAAAGGGCATCCAGCTGCAGAAAATTTGCGCCAACAAATCAAGTTCAACCCATGTAAGCATGGAAAAGTAGATATAAAATGATGATGATAGTTGTTTTATACATATATGTATGTATGTGTGTGTATGTATGTATGTATGTATGTAGTATGTATGTATGTATGTACAGTCATAGGCATAGATGTGTATATATATATATATAATATATATGCGTATATATATATATGTGTATATATATATATATATATACATATATATATATATATATATGTGTGTGTGTATATATATATATATATATATATGTGTGTGTATATATATATATATATATATATATATATATATATATAATATATATATATATATATGTATGTATATATATATATATATATATATATAATATCATCATCATCATCGTCTTCGTCGTGTTTTAACATCTATTTTCCATGCTGGCATGAGTTGGACAGTGTGACTGAGGTCTGGAAAGCTAGTGGCTGCACCAGGCTCCAATCTGATCTGGCAATGTTTCTACAGCTGGATACCTTTCCTAATGCCAACCACTCTGAAAGTGTAGTGGGTGCTTTTTACATACCACCAGCACAGGAGCCATTCAGGCAGGCTTGGCATCAATCACATTCAGATGGTGCTTTTTACATGCCACCAGCATGGGGGTCAGTCAGAGGGCACTGGCATTGGCCATGTTCGGATGGTGCTTTTTATGTGCCACTTGCACAAGAGCCAGTCAGGGGTCACTGGCACCAACTACACTCAGATGATGCATTTTACATGTCACTGGAAAGAGAGCCAGTACTGGCCACAGCTACAGTTTTGGTTTTACTTGACACAACAGGTCTTCTCAAGCATATCACCCAATGCATCAAGGGTACCTTTTAAATGGGTCGGACATGCAACACTGTCATCGGCTGCGATCTTACTTTAGTTGCTGGGTCTTCTCAATCACAGCATATCTCCAAAGGTCTCGGTCTCCTTTCATTGCCCAATGTTCGAAGGTCACGCTTCACCACCTCATCCCATGTCTTCTTAGGTCTACCTCATCCACAGGTTCCTTTCATAGTTAGGGTGTGGCACTTCCTGACACAGCTGTCCTCACCCATACATAATACATGACCATACTAGTGCAGCCATCTCTCTTGCACACTACATTTGATGCTTCTTATGTCCAACTTTTCTCTCAGAGTGTTCACACTCTGTCGTGTATGCACACTGACATTACACATCCAGTGGATCATACTAGCTTCATTTCTTTCAAGCCTATACATGTTCTCAGCAGTCATAGCCCATGTTTCATTGCTGTGCAGCATGACAATTCACACACATACATCATAGAGTCTACCATTCATCCTGAGCGAGGCCCTTAGTTGCCAGCAGAGGTAGGAGCTCCCTGAACTTTGCCCAAACTATTCTTATTCTAGCTGCTACACACTCAGAGCAACCATTCCCTCTACAGACTTGGTCACCTAAGTAGTGGAAGCTATTGACTACTTCTAGTTTTTCCTCTTGGCACGTGATGGAATCTGTTTTCTGTACATCTTCAGTGTTTATTGCTCCTGTGCATCTGCCACACACAAAATCTATCTTCACCATTAACCTGTTAACCTTCCTTTGATATTGCTACACCTTTTATGTATCCATAGCTTACTCTGGGTACAACATTTCTATCCACACCTTTTCTACAGATCAAGCAGGGCCATCTACCTGAAAGGGTTTGTGATTTGTCTTTGGTTTTTGCTAGGTTAACCCTAAAGCCCTTCGATTCTAGACCTTGCTTCCACACCCTAAACTTCGTCTCTAGTTCTGGCAGTGACTCAGCTATTAGAGCAAGGTCATCAGCATAGAGGAGCACCCAGGAGCAGCCTATCTTGCATTCCTTTGTTATTGCCTGGAGGACTATGATGAATAAGAGGGAGCTGAGGACTGATCCTTGGTGAACCCCTACTTCTACCCAGAATTCTTCACTATACTCATTGCCAACACTCACCTTACTGACAGCATCCCTGTACAGGGCTTCTACAGCTCTTACCAACCACTCATCTATCCCAAAGTTTCCACACTGACTACCAGATAAGGAATCAGGGGACCCTGTCAATGGCTTTCTCCAAGTCAACAAAAGCTAAGTGCAGAGGTTTATCTTTGGCTAGATATTTCTCCTGCAGTTGCCTTACCAGAAATATAGCATGAGTGGTGCTTCTGACTGACACAAAACCAAACTACATCTCATCTAGGCTAACTCTAGGAGAAAGGAGGGGAGGATGGGTAGGGGAGTAGTAGTGTTGGTGTTCTTATAACTATATTTCATATTAAGTTCTTTCTTGTCTCCTTGCTAGTACAGTTTTTAATGCTAAAACATACATGTAAATATGTATATATAAATATATACATAAATCTATCTATTTATGTGTGTGCGTGTATGTTTGTATATATAGACATATACATATGTATATAATATATATATTTATAAACACACACACAGACACATATATAAATGTACATGAAACATGTATGCACAGATTTATATTAACACATAAATTTATTTCTTTTGTATAAAGCCATATGTCATTCGATACATATGAGAGCCATAGTTACATATGATTCATATCATTTGTTGTCTGTGTATGCATCTAAGTAGATGAGGCAATATTTAAATTGGTGGCTTGAGATCTGCTGATTGGTGACAACATTTTGTCTTAATATATAAGTGTCACGTTATATAGATCTATTATAGTTTTTTTATATGTTAAAACTAGCTTTAGTTGTGTAAATGATTCTCTAATGAGTAGAATTATATCTATGCATGTGTGTGAAGGCATGTGTGCATGCATATTACATAAACATGTTTTTGAAGGAAGAGGGAATGAGAAAGAGAGATAACTTGGAATTTAAAACCATAATACTTAAAGCTCCCGTAAATCAGTCTGCTTTTAAATATATACACTGATGAGTGCAGTGCTCTTAATATGAATCTAACTGCATAAACCTTTAAGTACATACATACAAACACATAAATATACATACAAATGTATATATGAATATACACTAGATAAACATGTGTGTTTGTTTGTGTGTGTATTAATTTCTGTTTCTCTGAAACTTTATCATATTTGAAATTTTCGCTAGATGCCAATCATATTATTACATGTATATGCACATCATAATTCTACACTGTCATCCATAAACATGTATCAGTCATTCATATTTTTGTACAAAATCGTTGAAATGGTACATGCATACATACATGCAATTTTTCTTTGAGACAATATAATTAGTATCAAAATTGCCCTAATCCTTAAATACTAGTCATTGTATAGACAGAATATTCCAAAATTTTTAAAACATCACATCTAGAATTTGTCACAATATAACCCAATACATAATTATGTTCCAGTAGTACATGAATATTCATATAAAAAAATATATAATATATTTAGTTAATTTATTCATTAGCTAGACTTAAATGCTGGACCAAAGTATTAAGCAATTCAGAACATTAAAGTAAATTTCTATAGAATCAATCATTTTACATTCAGCTATTAAAAATATAATTTATTCACCATTATTCCATATTTAGAATCGTAATGTCTAAATTAGTAGTGCAATGAATTGTAGTACTGTAGTATCTATGTAATATAACCTTTTATTTTCAGTTTCCAAATCTAGTTGAGGTTGTCTTTGCTTTTCATACTATCAGACTTGTCATTGCTGTTAGATCAAAGTTAACTATGATTGAATGAGATCTATGATGAACAGTGTTCCAGACTTGACTGTTCTTCCTTTTCTGCAGACAGAATATCTTGGACTACATTATCCAATACATTCTTCCATTTTTAAGACAGTAGGTTGTGATTGCAAAGAGATTTAGCTATTATTTCTGGCAGGTTGAGCCACCACATAAAGTCACCCCTCTGATCAATGAAATGAATGGCAGTCAAGAATTAGAATTGATATGATAGACTATAAACATCTTACTCAAAAAAAAGTTTTGAATTTGACCCTATGTAAGAAATCATTTTTTAATACCATAAAATATTGCAGAATAGAAAGAACATTATGGCTCCTTAATTAGTTTTGACAATGCACATCCCTTGTTTGATCAACTGAAATACTTATTCATTAAATTAACATGTATGTGACAGAACATTTTGCACATACATTTACCAGAAATTTAGCTGTCTAGCAGTATTAGTGTAATACAGTGTGACACAACTGGCCCTTCAATGTCTCATTCATCCAACAGACCTCCCTACATTTTCATTTACAAGATTTAGGTCAACCCAAAACTATAGGAAAAGATAATTTTTCAGATTACTATGCAGTGGGATCAAAACTGGAACCTCATAATCATGAAGCTAATTTCTAATGCTGTTCTTCAAGTCTGGGTCCAGTGGAAGAAAACAGTAGAACAGCTGTGCTTTGTGATATTTATTTGCCATTCTTCTCTGTTCCAAGTTTAGAGCCCACAAGAGCCAATTTTTCTTTTCTTTCTTTAGAGCTAGCATTTTTAAGGTGATAAGCTTGCAGAATCATCAAAGCATCAGACAAAAATATTTTGTGGTATTTTTTCTGGCTCTTTCCATCCTAAGTTTAAATCTCAGAAGTTCAACATTGCTTTTCATCATTCAGGGCCTATAAAATAAAGTACCAGTCAAGTACTGGGGTTGATGGAATCAACTAACTCCTTCACTTCAAAACTTCTAGTATTCTGTCTAAAATAAAAGCTATTCTTTGATGCTCAATAAAATAAGTAACAATCATGTACTGGATTTGATTCAATCAAAATTGTAGCTGCCTGCCAAAGTAAAAAAAATTATCTTTTAATGCAATTATATTCTTTATAATTAATAACTTAACAGACAAATTACTGAATAATAGTCTTCATGCCGACAGCTTTCACACTATTTTTAAATGTAGATACTGTTGAGACTATCATTGTTCAATTCTATATTTATTTCAGACACACACATCCAGACATACATACATATATATATGTATATGTATATGTATATATGCATGTATGTATGTATTTGATACATATAATTGTATTTATGTATATATGAATATAGAAATACATTCTCTATAATTAATAATGTAACACAAATTATTGCATTGGTCATCGTGTAGACCAGCTCGTATGTATATATATCTATATATATATATATACATATATATAAACACATACATATGTATATAAATGCGATACAATTTGCTCTCTTTTTTCTCATTTAGACTATACTTTTAAATGCCTCTTATATATATATACACACACACATAACAGAACCAGAACTATAGAACATGCACATATTCACACTGAAGTATTTTTGAACAAATTTTCCTCAATGCATATAGACTTAAAAAAGTCGACTGTGTGTCTATGTAATAAGTATAAATGTTTTTTCTGGGATTAATCTAATACCTCATGTATTAAGCAAAAGTTGCTACCAAAATATATTAATTTGAAACTACTTGATCCAGACAAAGATATTTCAACATCACAATCATTTAATGCAGAATGGTAAACTTATAAATCACAGTATATGGGTGCAGAAATAGCTGTTTGGTTAAGCAGTTTATTTTGCAATCACTCGGATCCAGGTTCATTTCCATTAAGCACTAACGTGGGCAAGTTTCTTTTATCATAAAGTTAACCAATGATTAGTAAGTAGTTGACAGATGGAAACAGCTTGGAAGCCAGTTGTATATTTATGTATGCATGTGTACATGTTTCTTTCAACAATGGACATTTGCAAAAGATATGTAGTGGATGGTAAACTTAACTGAAATAAACAAAAATGCATGATAAATAATAATTTAACGTGGTTTCATTCACATCCAAGTAAACCAGATGATGATTCAAGTTGAGCTTCATAAAAATGCATACACACACACACCTAAAATACATACACCAACATTATTACTTTATTTTCTGAAAAAATGCGCTTTTTCAAAATACTGTACTAGTTTACACAATTATTCTAAATGAATTCTTTTTCTCATATGTCACTTTCTCCACAGTCTATTGCAGTACTTGAGGGTATACCATATTGTTAGTTTTTCTTCTAGCAGGAGCTAAAAAGTAAAAATACAGAAGAAAGAGATACTCACAATTTCAGCAACAAAAGAGTTAACCTAGATATAAAAACCATAACTTATAACTTGGAAAATACAATCATTTTCTATGTATTTCATGTGTGTGTGTAGTGTATCCGTAAGGAGTAAAAAAAAATACACATACTTGTAAAAAAAGTTTGGTACTATTGAGGAAAACTGGTGGCTAAGAAAAGTTTGAATACCTAAGCTACTAATGAAAGATGATTTGGTGGGCTTAAGGTAGATCAGCAAGCTGAGCTACAGTTCTGCTTGTTGGAAGTATGTGCGTTGAGCAAGTAACTATTCCACACAGTGGCATCTGGGTTGCCATTAAATGCCGTACCTGGTTTAATGATTTCATAGCTGGTTTCCTGTCATTGTTAGCAGGTCTGCTGTGACACTACACATGACACAACCATTCTTAGGAGGAATATATTGAATGATTGTGCTATCTTGGATGAGCTACATTTCCATCAACCACAACAAACAATACCAGTTGTTAAATTCTTTATCCAAGCCATATGTAATGGCAACACCCAGTTGCTACAATTTGCACAAACTATGCCAAACTCAAGCATATGACTGGACTTGGCAGTGTTCAAGTGATCCAGAGCAAGATATTTAAGTTGTAGCTAGCATTGTGGTCGTTGAATCTCAGCATGGTGAGTAACAATGTATGCAACTCCATTGTTATTCATACTTGATGTACAGTCCCTGGGTACATGCAAAGCATTGCTGCTATGTCTGCTGTGAAACAATCGATTATTCATTAGAAGAAACAATTGATCTTTTGAAAGAAATAAAGCTTTCTCAGCTGCATTGAATATTTATACAGCTTACTTTACTTCATTATAAACTGTACTTTTTTTCAAGTCTACAGTTCTTTGTTCTAAGGAACAAACTTTCATATATACACAGGCACACACACATACACACACACACACACACACACACACACACGCACACGCGCGCGCGCGAATATATATATATATGATGGGTTAGTGAAAGGGAAAATGGTTCTAAGAATCAACCAGTTAAAAAATATGTGACTAGTACTGGTTAGGATGAACTATGTGGAATATCTGGTGAGAAAACATACATATCTGCATGGTGCACACACACGCACACACACACACATACACACACACACACACATACACAAACACACACAAATACATGCATGTGCATGTGTAGACATATCAGTGCATATAAACACAGGGATGTGAACATCTATCATTACAAAAAGTTGACTCACAAAGGGACAACATAAGGAAAAAATATATGTTCAGAAATATTAAAACTAGCAATGACCTTGTAAGCATTTAGATGGCATAGTTCTTCTTAAGTTTTTAAGTAAATGAGACTCGGTATGAATTGGCTCCACAGTAAGAAATGTTGTCTGGGAGTATCTAGATAATTTAAAATGCTAAGCCATAGTTTTGGTAGAGCCCTTGAATGTTGACTGTTAAAGATTTCATTTTCCTCCATTTCTATTTTTGACTACACAATAAAAAATCTCTTACTCAAAGCACATATGGGTTGGCAAAAGGAAGAACATCCAGCTCTAAGTTACTGCCTCAAAAAGCATTTGTTCAAAACATGCCAACTTAATATAGAAGAAATAATTATGATGAAATACACACACACACACACACATATATTCATATATATGAAAGACATTTGGTACAAACAATGAAGACATATAACAGATGAAGAAAACGAAAAGATCCCCTTCATTGGCTGTCTATCTAGGGATTATCATGGTTTCAATTCCTTAGGATAAAGTTGCTAGCCCAGTTGACACTCTAATAGCCTAGTGATATTAACACCCGTCAGAAATGATTTCTAAAGTTAAATATATGAAGACAAAACATAAAGGCATGAGCAATACAAAACAATAGTGCACATGAGCAATGCTGGAAAAATAAGCAGCAGCAAAATTAAACATTCAGGCAGTAATACTAATGAAAAGTAATTAAAAAAAATACAGCAATATAGGTAGCATAACTGTGAAGTTAAGAAGCATGCTTCCCAGCCATGTGGCTTCAGGTTCACCCTGACTGCATTGCATCTTGGGTAAATGTCTTCTACAATAACCCAGGCTGACCAAATCTTCATGAGTGAATTTAGTAAGAGGAAATTGAAAGAAGCCCATGGTATACGTGTGTCCTAGTTATGGCATCACTCAATAGTCATTAAGAAATGTCACCATCATACATACCAGTGTGGTGACCCTCATCTCCAGTCTTTAGTGGAAAAACATGTCCAGCCTTGGGGAAATATTACCTTGCTTAGAAATGAGTGATGTTAGTGACAGGAAGGGCATCCAATAAAACAATGATGATGATGATGTGGAGGTACATGACTTAGTGGCTAGGGGTGTTGGACTCATCATTGTAAGAGTGTGGTTTCGATTCCGGGACAAAGTGATGTGTTGTATTCTTGAGGAAAACACTTCATTTCATGTTGCTCCAGTCCACTCAGCTGGCAAAAATGAGTAATCTTGCAACAGACCAATATCCCGTCCAGGTGGGGAATTTTTATGCCATAGAAACCAAGAAATCAGCCCTTATGAGTCAGCATGACTTGAGAAGGTAACTTTACTTTTACTTTTTGATGATCATCATGGTGACAATGATGACAATGATAATGATGCAAACACACACAAACAGACTCTTACACATAATTTTGTATTTATGACTCACCAATAACTGTTTCAGTCATCAAATATATATTTTAATGTGATGTGATTATTTTCAGCCATTACACAAACCTATGATTAATAAAAATGACGTTTTTCTCAACAATCAGTATGGTTACAAGACACTGTAGGAGTGTCTGTATGGACACCTGGTTTGTTAGAAATAGCAGCAAAATCTTCAAACCATGCTGTACCACTTTCAAAAGGAAGGCCCATGCGATAATATAACCTGGGGTACATTATGCCTGATAAAATAGAGAGGATTTTTTTGCAATGTCATACATATATATTTACACAAATATACATATATATACACATGTATATATATCTATCTATATATACATATATATACATATACACATATATATACATATATATATGTATACACATATATACATATATATGCATACACATATATATATGTATATATATACACATATATACATACATATACATATATATACATATACATAGATATATATATACATATATATATATACACATATTTACATACATAGATATATACATACATAAATATATATACATATATATACATACATATATACACACACACACACACACACACACACCACACACACACACATACATACATACATATATATATATATATATATATATATATATATATATACACACATAGTGAAACTATTATATCACATTACAATAGAGATGTTATTGTTTCACTTTTGACACATAGTACTGAAAGTGTAGCTTTGGTGATACAAACAGAAAAATAGAACTCAAAATTCAGCAGAAGTTACAAATTGATTCAAGGGCTGAGAGTTTTGTGCATTTGCACGTATCAAACTTTGATAACTTCCAATGCACAAAACTCTTAGCCCTTGAGTCACTTTATAACTTTTGCTGATTAGACTAAAAAATATATGTATATGTATGAGGTGTGTGTGTGTGTGTGTGTGTGTGTGTTGTGTGCACGCATGCATATATGTCTAGATATGTGTATATGTGTGTCTATATATACGTATGTGTGTATGTATGAACATATATATATATATATATATATATATATGAATAAGGAAGGAAACAGAAAGTGAATGAGAGTGTGCTAGGGAAAAGAGTGTGAGTGGATGAAAGACAGACTATTTCTCTGAGAACCTATCATATCTGAGAGATTTCTTGCATGTCAATCATATATTTAGTGAGTGTCAGATAACTGAGTTATAATATGTGTGTTCCTGTAAGAAATCTGGTACAAGACTATTAGTTATTTTGCCAAAACTTACTGGGAATGTTGGCAATCTCACACAGCAAATGCACACACTAGTTTCAAGTCATTAGCCTGCTCCATTTAACTTGTCAAAAACTTCATTTCAACATATCGCTATTATTGTGAAGTGTCTCTTGTTAATGTCCAACACAGAAATAGGCGAGATATGAAAACTATGTTTGTATAAATATCTTTCTTTCTTTCTTTCTTTCATTAGTGAGTGAGTGTGTGTGTGTATACACATAAGCACACACACACATGTATATATATAAAACACATATATATATATATATATATATATATATATATATATATATATATACATATATACATACATACACACACACACATATATATATATATATATAAAGCATATATATATATACATATACACACATGTACATATATATATAATTTTTATATAGTTACATACATATATACATATGTACATGTGCACACACATATACATAAATATATATATCTACATATAGATAGATAGATATATGCATGTATATTTATATATATATATCTTTATAAATACATATCTTTGTGTGTGTGTGAGTGTGTGTACACTACACATGTACACACACACAAATAAAGAGTAGTATATGGATTGATAGGATAGATGGATAGATACATAGCTACACATACATACATACTCATATGTATGTATACATACATACGTAGATCAGTTGAATGGATGTATAAATAGACAGATTGACAGGTAACTACATAAATAGAAATACTTCATACTTTTCTTGACATATTTCACATCTTCAACAACTCTAATCGTTCATTATCATGTGAGATCAGCAATAATACCTATACCTACACACACATACATACACACATGTGTATGTGTGTGTGTATGTATGTATGCATGTATGTATGTCAAAGTTCTAGTTGTTTAACAACTGACTTGTTCTGAGACCATGTGTTGAAAGTAAAGCAATTGTATTGTGAAAGTAATTTTTAACCATTTAAGAACACACAAAAACTCTTACACTTTCTTTCTGTTTGTTTCTCAAAAGTAGTCTATTATAAAGTGTCAAAAAGTTTCATCACACTTCTGGACCCAATCACAATTCCATTGTATCAGATACAGTGGAAATGCGCCATTGACTAGGTTACAGATAGTCTGGCAAAACTTTTTTTATACTCCATAATATGCTACGCTTTTAAGAAATACATGCAAAGTTTGACAAGTTCTTAAATTGTTAAATGACTCTTTCACAATATTTTTTATCTAAGGAAGAGAATGGTAACCATGAATGGTTAAAATAAGTCGTCAACTCTTTCACATTCAAACTATCCATATCAAGTAGTAGCAGTATTTGTAAAAACATACTATACTCACCTATGTTTATACTTTACTCTTATTTTAAAGAAAATCCTTTATTAAGTCACCGAAATTCATAACTTCATCCTTTTATTTCTATTTTTCTCCTTACAACTAATATATTAGTATATCTGAAACCATTATAATTGTGTGATACAAACTTCCTGTTTTAAAGTAAAATCTTCCATTAAATTTCATATAATTTGTTTGAAACCCCAGCTTAGTAATGACAAAGTTATTTAACTAAATTCTTCATAAATTTCAAAATTAATTGAAACAAAGGCAGTCTATTTTAATGGAACTATGGGAATAAAAGGATTAAAAACTTAAAGTGTAGTTAGATGGATTTGAAGGTTTAGTGTTTGGCTAGATTTTTTTAATCTTTTTGTTAATGTCTTAGTCACAAAAGGAGTAGCACAATGATCTTCTCAGACACTCTGACACTTATGAGATCAATACAATTGATACTTTTCAGCTTATAGATCTGTAAGTCAATATCTGCGAAAAAAAATGTTGAAGATGGAGGAATTTCAGAGGGTTAATGTTCAGGAGAAGTATGTTTTGCAGTGAAATGTAAAACAATCACTGGAATGTTTGGTACAAGCAAAAAGGAGAGATAAGTAGTGAGGTAACTTCACAAGAATGTAAAGAAGACACAGAATTAGAAATTGGAAAGAAAACAATTAGTGTGAGAGAGGATTTCTTCATCAGAAATATTAAATTTATTTTTGAATTCCAGTTGTCAAAATAAGTGCAATTTATGGTGTATGTATGTGTGTGTGTGTGTACCTGGGTGCATTGCATATTTTATCAGGCTGAAATTGGGAAGATTGTTGTTGTTACTACTGTTGTTGAGTTTCCAACATCAGTCATAATAGTGTAGACCTACAAAGATATTCTAACCCTAACAAACCCACCTTTTTACATTTTTCTTTTTTTCTCAGGCATGATGTATCCCAAATTATATTATCTAATGTGTTCTATCCTTTGTTAGATGGTAGGGCACATTGTTAAAATGTTAGGCCAGGGATTAACGGGATCCTTGAATGTCAACCTGCATAGTGTATTTTGGACTACATTATCCAGTCTGTCCCTCTATTTTTAAGATGGTAGGATGTTGTTTCAGGGTGATTTGATTATGTCTAGCAGGTCAAACAACTCCAGAGACACTTTCCTTATTGGATTGTGAAAGAAAGCAACCAGTGAGGAAGATAATGCATTATAACAAAAGAGCTGACAGGTGGAAATTGATGGAAAAGAGAATTTTCTCCTCAGATGTACATGTGTGTGTGTTATCAGGCATGGAGTGGCTCTGTTGACAGCTAAGGTTCAGCAGAGAACAATGTCGATGAAGCTACCAGAAAGTAAAACAAATATATTTTATCCAGTGTCTTATTTGCTTGATTGTAAGGTATAACAGGAGGAAGGTCTTAGCTGCTATTTCTATGTGCAACCACATATCAACTCCCTCAGTGGTTCATTTATAGGAACAAATGAAGTCTCAGTTGATACCTCTTCTGGTTGCTAACTGCTGAACTATCAAATAAGAATAGAAGATTTTATCAGAAAAGCTGAAACATGAAAATTTATATGTGCAAAACACAATGGCTGTTGTAAGGTTTCAAACTTACGAGCATATTGCCATTAATTCTAACTCTTTTAACTTCACAGCTGCAGTTTCTCATCAAGATATAAACATAATATTCTGATGTGGGTCATAATGAGCCATTGCAGAATGCCAACAACATGAGTCACTTAAAATGATAGTAAGCACCTCCAAAAATAACCAATTTTGCAATTGAGATTTGATTCTTAGTAGAGATTTTTCATATTCCTCCTCATACTTTTGATTTTTGATAACAGTGAATAGCCTTGAGAGAAATGGACTGCCTTACCTTTCGACACATTGAACAATCACAAATTCTTTGCTTGTGATCCACAAAGCTATATATAATGGATTAAGAAGTGATTTTGCTTCAGTAAACCAACTTCTTTAGAACTGAATTTTTCAATGATTTCTATTTCTTAAGAGAGTATTTTGAGGGTCATTTGACTGTTATTAGTGTTAATGTAGACCAACCATTTAGAGGCTCCTCTTACTAGCAACACCAAAGAAAATCAAATGCAGCCAACTTAATATAAACATACCACTTACATATAGAAATCAAAAATACTAGGAATTATTTGCCAAACTGCTGCATCATTCACAGCACACAGAGAAAAATATAGTGAAGAAACCAAAACACAAGCACAAATACATCTACAGTACTTGCAAGTACCACAAAAGTAAACACAAAGAAAAAAAACACTATGGTTCAACTAACTTATTAGGTCCCCTCTCCTAATTTCTCAACAACACTTGTATAAGGAGCACAAAATAGCACACTTCACATCATCACTGATTGTTGCAAACAGATCATAGTCACAGAGCAGCTGTTTGATGAAATATAAATACCACAAATGAAAACCAACTGAGATGTGTGAGGAGTATTGCTTTTGCCACAACAAGCTCCAATTGACACAGTCTCAATCCCTATATGTATAACAACACCACTCTCCAGCAAAAGATATGTCAAGGAACATTTACAAGAGCGGAAACTAAAGTTTCAGCAAACCACACACATATATACATGTCCTAGCATGTCCACAGTCCAAAGACTGAAAACTGTGTGGTAAGAAGCTTGCTTCCCAACCACATGAATGTATTTGTGTGTCTGTGTTTGTCCCTCCACCATTGCTTGACAACCGATGTTGGTGTGTTTATGTCCCTGTAATGTAGTTGTTTGGCAAAAGAGACTGATAGAATAAGTACTTACAAAGAATAAGTCCTGGGGTTGATTTATTCGACTAAAGGCTGTGCTCCAGCATGGCTGCAGTCAAATGACTGAAACAAAAAGAAGAATATATATATGTATGTATGTATGTATGTATGTATGTATGTATGTATGTATGTCGTTGAATGCTCGAAATGAGGAGTTGATAAACAGCTGACAACTGATGAAGGGTCCTTTCTTTGTGTTTACTTATCCTGTTTTTACATATTTCATGTTGTTTGCACAGCTGGTGACGTCCTGTACCCAGATATGCATATATATATATATTATTTATTATTATTATTTAATTGAATGCCCCACATCCATTTCCTAATATACAGGCAGATAGACATCAGATGTCTAAGGAATTACATGTATGAGTGTGCTCCATGATTATTTATGTTATGCCTCTTTATGTCCTGTAATGTATCATCTTGATAAATAAAGATAGATAAAACAATGTGTTAGATTGTAATAAGTACTAGGTTTAAGATGACTAATTATAATCCTTAAAGGTGGTGCCCCAATGTGGCTGCAGTCTGTGTTCAAAATGGAATCAGTAAAAGAATATATATCTCTGCCTTCACTCCATAGACATCTACAGATATCACCAACAGAATTACAATTGACATAACTGAAGATGTAGCCATGGTTTCAAGAATACCAAAACAATGCATCAACAAAATTTAGTGAAAAGCATTTATTCATACTGGAAACAGAGTAGGTGGGTATTGGAAAATTGGAAAGAAAAATGAATTTATATAGAAATGGTATTTGCAGCCTTTATCTATCAGCAAACCACCTCTGGCAATAAAACGTCCATGTAATATATTCTACCATTTGAGTAATGCTTTAAGAGCCGAGATAGTGATGGTAGTGGTTGTTATGGTAGGGATGCTAATGGCACTGGTTGTAAAGATTTTGTTTGTTAGGACTGATAGGGATTGTGATGGTGGTAATACAGAAAATCAGGATAATAGTCGAAATGATGAGGTATAACAAAGAAGGATGTCAGTAATTGTTGTTGTTACTGATGTTGTTGTTGTTGTAGGTTGTTTTTGTGGTAGGTTGTTGTAGTAAACTGAAAGTGATTGTGGAGTAGAAGGACAAGTACATAGGCAGTTCTTTTAGATTTTCTGTGAAATCTGCATCATTCAAAGCTACAAATATTTCCTAACAGCTTTTGCTGGTCTTCTCAGCAGTTTGACCAATTGTCTGTCTAATAAAGCACCCAAAATACAAAGCTGTTCTTTTCCTATTTGGAATCTAAAGAAGTGTCACAAACTGGTGCAGCTAGTTGTTTATAGTCATTAAGTATGTCAATATAAGAAACAAATTTCACATCCAATCTCTTCAACCATTGTTAACCTGGCTTTTGTACATGACTCTTTCTTTATTGCCTTTGCTTTGTGCTCTCATATACCTTGTATCTCCCCGCATCCTTCTCGTAGATTCAATAATTCAACTACCATCTTTTCTCTCTTCTTCTCTCAAAATATTTCACACTAGCCACAACTCAATTTAGTCCTTCCCTCTTAGCTATATCCTTCCTCAAAACTTATTCAACATTCCTTAAACTTAATTCCTGCAGTTTGTTCTTATTGTTATTATCTGTACAATCATGTGTGAGTCACTCACCAGACACTACTGAAACGGCACCCTTTATCAGTCATACCCACCCTTCATCTAACTATTCAACCAATAAACAAGCCAGCCAGTCTATTGTGAGCAACACGAGAGCCATTTGTCATCCAATCATAAATTGCTTCACTCCTTACAATATCTTTTATCGAGTTTTACTTCAAATGAATGACTTCCGTTTAAACATTTTTATCTTGCCTCTTTTTTCTTTCCTTTTTGTTTAGTTCTCTGCTTTGATATTTTTATTTTTATCAAACCAATATTTATTTAATACTTCTGTTGAATTTAAATTCTTTGGGGGTTTTGTTGGTTTGTGTGTGTGTATGTGTGTGTGTGTGTTTTGTTTTGTCTTTGTTTTTTATTTGTTTTTATTTGGTAGTGGGGTCCCCAAGCAGATGTAAGAGTCATTATAAAGGTGGGCCACATTTATTATTAAGTTACAAAACATTATTTAGATTAATACAATGTCAAAGCAGTCTAACAGAATTTTTAAAGAAGGAAAGATAGAAAAAAAAAGAAGCAGAAATATTTCATTAAATTTATCTTTAGATAATTCAAAAGTTGCCATGTTTTAGTATTTCTTTCCAGTTTTAAAAATTTATTTCATCTTTCTTTCTAGCATTTTTTTTAATTAAAAAGCAATTGTCTGTTAAACAATTCTGATGAGAGAATGTAAAGACTGCTACATAACTGGACATATTTGCTGTGTACAACAATTTCTCATTCAATACAGGAAATAAAATCACATCAAGACAAAATGAAATTTATTAAAAATCTGTAAATATGTCGAGAAAACAACTTTTCTAACTGTGGTTTGGGAACACATAGTTCCTCATGAGAGAAGCTAAAAACACGAGTCACCCCACTCTCTCTCTCTCCATCTCTTTCATTTAAAAATGGTGATGATTTTAGTTTTTTAAAGCAGATTAATTTGTTTTTCTTCAATTTTTGTTCAATTATTTTGAATTTTATTTTTGTTCAATTATTTTGAATTTTATTTTGTTTCTCTTATTTGTGTTATTTTTAAGCAATACAAATGTTCATTAATAACTTTTTTCTCTCTCACACACTCTCTCTCTCTCTCACAAACACACACTTTCTCTCTCACCCACCCACCCCCAGACTGAAATAGCATTGATTTCTTGTAATGGGATAAGACAAAAATTTTAAGGAGAGAGTATAATTATTTGCTTCAAACCCTTAGTATATCTCTGCTATTATTTCTTTTGGAGCTCTGATTTCAATAACCATACTATATAAAAACATTGCTTGAAAAAGAACAGAAAATATAAAAGAAGATCAATATTTTATCCTTTTTTTTTCCTTCATACTTTAGTCAATTTAAGGTGTAAGAAAATCTGGGTCCCTCATCACCATTTGACAACCTGTATTAGTATGCTTACATCCCATGTAACTTAACAGCTCAGCAAAAGAGACTGTTACAGAAAGTACCAGGCTTAAAAAAGGCAGTGCTCAAGCATGGCCACAGTTTAATGACTGAAACAAATAAAACATATGTACAGTGGTTGCGAGAGGAAATAATGAACGCAGCTCATAAATAGATAATATGGAAGTAACTTATTGTAATCAGCATTAAATGAACAGAAATTAATGTACCATAACTATGAGTAAACCATTGAATGTTGTGATATTTGTTGTTGCAGTAGTGGTAGTGCTGACCATCATGATGTTGGTGATGGTGGTGGTGGTAGTGACAACAATGACAACAACAAAAACAATGAAATCTAAGCAGAGACAGAACTGATGCCAATATCTCCCATCAGATAATGTGCTTCATGAACTGAGACATGTGAATTCTTTTTTTCTGACCAGGCATGGCTATGAGGTTTAGAAGTTCACTTTGCAAACTGCTTGGTTCTGGGTCCAATTTCATTGCATGCCACTTTGAGTCTCCTGTTTTCTGTTATAGCTTTGACTTGACAAATACTTTGTGAGTGCAGATGTACAGAACACCATCATTCATTCATACATACATACATACATACATACATACATACATACATACATTCATATGTACGTACATACATATGTGTGTGTATGTATATATGATAGGTGCAGGCATAATTGTGTGGTTAAGAAGTTTCCTTCACAACCATGTGGTACTGCTGGTGAAAATCATTTACAATAGCCTTGGGCTGATAATGCCTTTAAAATATGATTGGTTGATGGAAGTTCACAGAAGCTTGTTGTATGAACAGACAGATATATGAATGTCTTTCTATCTTTATCTTGACATTGTTTACACATGTAATGCTAAAAACAATGTCACTGCCACTTGGGTAGTGTTATTGCTTACATCTTGACATTAAATATAAGAAGTTCATCATGCAGAATGCCAAGAAAATAAGTACCTTGCTTGGAAACAGGAGTTGGCGACAGAAAAGGCATAAGGGCATAGAGTACTGCCTCAACAAAGTCTCATCCAACCAATTCCAGCATGAAAAAAACAGACATAAAACAACCATGAGGTTGATGGTATGTGTATGTATATGTGTGTGAAATCCCCCCCCCCCATCATTTATGTTTAGTTAAGTCAGCTCTCAATATGCCAATGTCTTCTTTGGGAATGAGAATAAATCAAGACCCAAGCAATGAACTTGAGTCAATATAATCAACTGAAACCATTGGATGTGATGCCCCAGCATGGCCACAGGCCTATGAGTAAAACTTGTGAAAGAAAAAGCAAAGAAGAGGCAATAAACAAAACACTACAGTGAATTTAAAATCAGGACAGATGAACTGCTAGTCTGAACTATATTCAATGAGCTATTTTATCTCTATCATCAAAATGTGTGTTAAAAGTGGGTTGAAGAAATACGTGACTATTAGAGACACAGTTGTTCGATACAAGAGAGATATTTGAATATACCATGTAATTGGATGGTGAGTCTCTCATGTGAATGCCTGTTTTGAAACAACAACATTGTGGTACAAGATAGAAAAACAGAGGTTGGCTGAGTAACTCTTGGGAATTAGAGATTTAGATTAGGTTAGCTATTGAAATGGTACATCTTCAGTTTGAGATGGCACTGGATAAAAGGTCAAAAGAAACATGATCTTAAGGAGGCATAAACAACCCCTGTGAGCATGGAGGAGTGGGGAAACATTATAATGATGATGATGTCGTTGTGATTATGAGAATATTGAGAATGTTGATGGTGATGCTGATGGTAATGATGCAGCTGATATTAGTTATCACGATGTAGTCAGTGACTATAACAACAATAACAGTCTCAATATTGGCAAATATTGGCAGCAACTATCAGCTATGACAATGGCAACTATGCAGACAACAATTATAACAACAACAGTTACAATAACGATGACAGTAACAACACCAGTAATTATGACAATAACCACAACTCTGACATTGAAAGTAACTACAACAACAGAAGTAACTATGGCTTCAATCATAGTAACTATGACGTTGACAAAAACGCAAAAACAACGACAATAACATTAACTATTGCAACAACATTAACTATGATGTTTACACTAGCTTTTGTGTTGAAGGTGACTGAAGTTATTATTTCTTCATTAACAACACCTATGACTATGATGTCGACAATGATAGTAACTATGACTCCTACAACAACAGCAACTATAACATCAACAACAGCAATATTGATGTTGATGATAACAGCAATGGTTATAAAAATGATAGTAATGGTTGCAGTGAGGGAGAAAAGATTAGAAGCACTGAAGGAAGAAAAGAAGTTAACTCTTCCTTGTATGTAGAACTCTATATAATTGAACCCCTATAAGCAATTGGAAGTATTATGGTGTAAACCGATATTCAGGCAATACTAAGTGGTAAATTTTTCAATCTTTCGACAGCAATATGAGGGACATGTAACAATAAAATATAGAGCAAATAACAGGATAATAGTAAAAACATAAACTTGTCAAATAAAATAGTTTTCTGATCATTATAGCATAAACATGGATGAAATCACAAGTATTAAGGATATGAGGGAGGAGGGACAGAAACAGGGGAACAAAAAGTACACAAGTAAGAGAATGAGGATAAGAGATATTTGTAAAGAGAAAATGAAGGAAGACTGAATAAGCGAAATGACAAAAAGGGCTAGAAGAGGAGAATAAATATGAAACAAAGACATTAACACATTTTATGTCATGTTGAGTAAAAAAAAAATGCTGAAGGTGAAAACAGTAAAAGGAAAAATTTATTCCTTCTATATATATATATTATATCTCCCATCCAACCCATGGAAAATGGACGTTAAACAATGATGATGATGATGGTATATACAATATGTATATAATGTATATTTGTAAATGTATATTATATATATATATATGTACGTATGTATATATATGTGTGTGTATATATATATGCATGTGTATTTATATATATAGATAGATATAGATATATATACATACATATATATATAAAAATACACATGCATATATATATATAATATTGCCCTCTTATAACCCCTACCAGTTTAGTCTGCATTCATCCTATACAATGATTACACTGTTTTTCCTTCAATTCCAAAACTTTCTACCCTATCAGTCTGAATAGGTATATTTGTAATGAGTTATCAGCCTATAACCCCTAGGAACTGTATTATTCTACATACAATAGTGCTTGTATGTAGAATAGAAGCACTGAAGGAAGAAAAGAAGTTAACTCTTCCTTATATGTAGAACTCTATATAATTGAACCACTATAAACAATTGGAAGTATTATGGTGTAAACCAATATTAAGGCAATATTAAGTGGTAAATTTTTCCATCTTTCAGCAGCATTTTATAAAGCTACATCCAATGGTATCCTCATATTTATTTCTCAACTTGCTTTGTTAGGAATACCTCGACCTATCCTTGTTATTTATTTACTTATTATTATTTTATTTTTTATTTTATTTTGTTCTCCTTTGTCTCTCCTTATATCCAGTATGTATCTTATGGCTTCAGCAATGAAAAAAAAATTTTAACCTTGTGTCTATTCTTTAAACTTATTCCTATTTTATCAATTTAGGTAGGGGGGGGGCTCTAAACTATATATGAGTAGCGTCCCTGCGTTCCTGGGCCTAGTTTTCCACCACATTTCTTAAAAATCATGGTAGAGGCCTTGGTCTCAGAACCACTCATGTCTAGAAACTGAGATTGGGGGTAAGCAAGGGCATGCTCCCCATAGAAAATCCAACTCCAAAAAAAACTCATGAGAGCAAGGGAGAATGGGCACCAGCCAGCCCAAAAGTTGGGGTGGGTTGCACCTGCCTACCTCGGTTGATATTGCATTGAGGTAGATCTAGCCAAAACCCAGATTTAAAACACTGGATAATGATGATGAAATCCCTTATTGAAACTTATATATATGTATATATATTTCTTGATAATAATAATGACAACAAAAGAATGAATGAGACCTCAATATTATGTAAAATAGAAGAATTTATCTATAAATATATGTGACAATTAGTTGGTTGTCATAATAAAACTCAGAGTTTCAGATACCAGAGCTGAAAACTGCTCTGGCATCTCATCAGTTATTAAGACAAAACTCTAAGAAAAAAAGACCGTTAACGGGAAATTACTCCAATAAGCATGGTAAAAGTAATACTTCATTCTTAGAATCTGTATATGCACACATATACTCACACACATACATGTATGCACACACTCATACACATATATGTATATATATATCTATATACATACTCACACGCATGTACATATACATTCAAATACACATATATACATATGTATGTCTACGCATACACACACACACACACACACACACACACACATATATATATATATATATATATATATACTCATGCACACATCACTATGCTCATATATACATCTCTACATGCACACACACATACATACACAGGTATAGAAAGCCAGGTTCAACGATCACACCTTAAGCTTCAGACACTGGGATAACAGGAAAACAACCAAATTATCCAGTTATATATGGTCCTTAAAAGAAAAAGGTGTCAACTATAAGATTCACTGGAAGAACTTGGCCAAGTGTAAGCCTTACACCAATGGCAGTGAAAAGTGTGGTCTTTGTGATATGGAAAGAGGGCTTATCTGGAAAAGTTCTTTAGACCCCGCTATGTGTCTAAATTCAAGAACTGAACTCTTGGGGTCATGTCCACATATGGCCATTCTTTCTTTCTTCCATTTCCTTCCTAAAGACAAGATGTGCTTTTATCTGTCTCTTCTCAAAGCTCGTTTTTTCCAGCGTTTACCACTTCACACCGTCTTGGCTTAACAGCCCTCACCATTTGTTTTTACTGTTTTGTTCTCACTGTCCTATTTTTGTTACCACTTTCACCCTCTACAAAAAATCCCAAATTTTATTTGATTTGCTTTGCGGGAAGGACTGTTTTAATGAAGTCAAATCTTGTCCTTACCTTCAAAACACAGATTAGATCAAACAGGGGACAACTGACGAAGTGAATGTTCTTTATGTCTCGTTTCTCTGTTTGTTTTTTTCATTGTTCAAAAAAAGGTTCGTTTTCTATGTTTTTGTTTTTTGTGTTCTCATTTCTCATTCTCTGCGTTTTTTTTTATGTCCCATACCCATGTATGCATGTATATATGCAATATATGTAGGTATGTACATATATGTCTGTATATATGCATATATTTA
>NC_042997.1:16766131-16788631 GCF_006345805.1 Octopus sinensis | reverse complement strand
ATTTTATATGTTTTATATGTAGGCATGATGTTACATATATAACTAATATGTATATATATATATATATATATATATATATATATATAAATTGTCACCAAAAATTTTTTTTAAAAACTATATGAAAAGTTATCTAAACAGGCATAGAAACATTCATAACTGCACATATATATATACACTAATATATGCCACTAAAGAAGGACATGCACATGCATACACATTACCATACAAATATATGTGCATATACATGCAAAGACACCTGCTCACATATTCCAGCATGCACATTCATAGATACATTTACATACCACACAACTAGACACACAAACACACACGTGTGTGTGTGTATTTATCACTCATGCCTTTTTTATACTTATGTCTCTCTCTTCCTCTCTCAGCACAGACATACATACATATACATGTGTTCACATTCCATCATAACTTTCTGGATATTTAAGAAAATGTAAAACAAATTCTCCTCAAAAAGCTGATGGAAAAACATTTGGGTATATGTGCATATGTTCACATGCATGTATATACCTACGTGGGCACTTTTTAATTTTATTTTCTTTCTTTCCTGTTCAGTAGCATAGGTTTCAAATACTTAGGTAAGAGATGGGGATGAGGCATAAATCTTTGGGTAGATTCAAAGAAAAATATTAACATTCCAGTTTATTTTGTGTGTTTTTTTGTCATTTTTTTTTTGTTTGTTTTGTTTTTTATACTGAAGTCAGTCTTAAATTATAACATTTATGGAATGCAAAAACAATTTGTTTTACAGAACATTCGGACTAAAAACATCCTTCCTTGATGTGCTATCTGTTGTAATCCATTTGTTTGTATGTTGTGATGTTTTATCTTTAGTTATTTACATCATATTTTTATCTTACTTTTCATTTATTTCTTATTCAGTAATTTTGTTTTTGTTGTACCACCACACTCATACACACACATACCAAAAGTTCGATGTGTAGTTGCATAAAAGAAATTATAGGAAGAAGAGAAAGAAATTGCGCAGTGTAAACGTGTGATCAGTCATCCACATAGCAGAGCTTGCTATGTTCTAGAATATTCTGTTCTGTTTCATTTTGCCATCTCTCTCTCTCTCTCTCTCTCTCTCTCTCTCTCTTTCTCCCTCTCTCTTATTCATTCTCCCAATATTTAAATGCCTTACTAACTTCAGTGACAATTCATTGGAAGACAGAGGGAATCATGAAGCATGGAACAAGATGTGGGGTATTTTGGTGGTCTTTGGGTGGTTAGGGGAAGATAGTTTATGGTAGATCTGTCTTCTCAGATAAAAATCCATTTCCAATATTCTTGGGAAATAAAAAGTAAACAAAAAAATATAGTGAAAAAATAATGAAAACAGAATCAAAGATTGGGATAAATGGAAAAGAGGAGATGAAGGTAGAGAAGAAAGCTGGCACAGTAGCAAGGTGTTCAGGCAAGTGTAAATGCAGAGAGAAAAATGGGTGACAACTTTGAGACATCAAAGTCTGAGAGCAGATTATATGCATCAGAGGAAGCTGGGACTAAAAGAAGATGGAAACCAAGCAGATAAATAGTAATATATAGGTATAGTAAATGAAAGTGACGTTGTAGTAGTGGTAGAAGATTGAAAGAAGAAAAAGAAAAAGAAAAATGCTAAAACCTATTTCAAAGACATTATGTGAGTGTCTTTTGGCAGGATTATAAATGGAATTTAAGAATGAAAGTTCCTTGTTTGTTCGTTTCCTTATTTATTTCTTGTTAAAATGAACTTTTAGAAAACAGATAGCAGATCAGTATTTGTCAGTGAAAGAATAAGCTGTGTCAGCAGTATTGTCCTAGTTTTGCTCTTCTTCAATATAATTTTAATTTTAAAAAGTATTTGAATGATAAATAAGCTTTTGAGAAAGGCTAACAGTATTCACATATATATATATATGTATGTGTGTGTTTAGTGACTGATATACATACATGTGTGTGTGTGTGTGTTGTGATAGACAAACAGACAGACAGACAGACAGGCAGACAGGCAGACAGACAGACAGACAGACAGACAGACAGATAGACAGATAGATAGATAGATAGATAGATAGATAGATAGATAGATAGATAGATAGATAGATAGATAGATACGTGCACTTACATATGCAATAATTGATTTAACTGTAAAATAATTCAACAGTAAATTGATTTCCATAATGCTTTTTTTCAGCAATACTAAAGATGCAGTTAATCATAGAATAACTTTGTATTAATTGATTATTTTTCCAAAGGAATAGATGTTATATTTTCTTGTTATATTTATTTGTTATTCAGTGTTAAAATTAAAAAATATGAACAATTTTCATTTTCTGAAAAAGCATTTAAAATATACAATATATTTCCTATTTTTCTAAATATCTTCAATCCAGTCCATTTTTAAACAATTAAATCAACTGCAGAGTACTTTGAATTTTATTTTCCCTCCTATATTTATTTTTATTATTATTTGCAAAGCTTAAATCTTAAGGTTGCTTAGAGCAAGTTTTTGTCTCCAACTATGACAGCATTAAGTGATTCAGAAACAAATATTTGTCCAGGTAGGACACTGGTATCTTCTTACACCAGAAGAATTGTACTTAGTGCTACAACAGTAAATTGTACCATTTTTGGTACCAGCTTAAATATAGGTAGTTTCTTCTGTTGAGGGATATATATCTTTACTGTTGACACAATGCAGTTCTGTCATTCTGAAGTTAGTTAATGCAATCTAGGATATCTGGGTGCACCATCAAAAATATAAGAAGAGTACTTCCTTGTGGTTCTCACTTGAGCTTTGTAGATAGTTAGTAGCTGTTTGTGGATGTTGTAGTTTCTGTCCCTGTAGAGAGAGGTCAGTTTTTATGATACATTCTTTACTATGTTTGTATTTTCTGTTCCTGAAGAGGAAGGCAGGCCTTTGTCACATTATATAGTTCTATAATCAGTAACTCAACTATTCAGCCTATAGTATTATACTGGAAATAAACATTGCAACAGCATCTAAAATATCATTTATACTGATTATGAAAGGAGTTTTTAGATGGGTTAATAATTTATGGTTAAGGTCATGAAGATGGCTTTGAGGAGAAACATATATTGTTTTATCTACTCAAGAAAACTAAAACTAATTATTCTGTCTACAAGAGCTGTTTAAAGTGAACACTTGAGACATACAAAAAAAAATTTAATAAAACTGAAGAAAAGAAGAGTTAGAAATGAAGGAACTCAAAGAGGGAAGAAAGAGAAAAAGAACAGAAGTTGGAGAAGGAAGAAGGAGAGGCTAAGAAAGGAAAATAAGATTGAAAATATTTATTAGTCAATTACTAATTTCTGTTTAATTTAGAGAAACACATTTCAAGACTAATTGTTTAAACTAACAGACAAACTTCTAGTCATTTTCACATCTAAGAAAACCAAGTAAGGAGATGGTGAAGACAGGAACAGTATAAGAGCAGATAACAAAATTAATATCAACAACAATCTCCAATTACTGATAATATCAGTACCATTAGTTCACAGAGATTTTGTAATTGAGTAAAGCAATCTAATATCTACTAATTACCTACAACAGACATCTGTGACCTACATAAAAAAAAAAATTCATCTAAAGGGAGATAACTAGAAGCCATTGTTCTGTCTATGAGCTTCTTAGATAATTATTGGCATAGTGGAATTGATATAGCATACAAAATACCAAAATACTTTGGGATATTTAATTCCAGGAATATGTTTCAAGAGTTCTAATCATGCAATTTTGCTTTTAATTATTCTAAGTACAAGAATCACCCACATTATGAGAATAATGAATTCCTGAAAAACTTAACATAATATGAAATCCTGTAATGTGAAATTAATTTTCTCATTGATTTCATGTTGTAAAGTAATAAAATATTCTTACAGATTATTTTAAAACAACACAGGAAAATAAGTAACACAACCTCTTTTATGCATGGAAACAATTTCTGAATACACTTTACCTTTACCTCGATTAGAAACCAAAGGTCTCTCTCTCTCTATCACTGAGTGAAAGGAATATTTTATGAAGCATGTATACAAACTACAATGCTACATGGTAGTGAGACATGGGCTCTGAATACAGAAGACATGCAAAGACTGGAGAGGGATGAAGCTGGTATGCTCCACTAGATGTGCAAACGTCAGTGTATATGTGTGATAGAGCACTAATGTATTAAGAGAAAATTTAGGCATATGATGATGATGATGATGATGATGATGATGATGATGATGATGACGACGATGACAACAATGACAAAACAATAAGGACATTTAAAAACATTTGAAGAGAAATATTTTAGGGAATAAATAAGATTTATAATACCATAATAAGGTATGTTCTTACAACTAAAAATGTTCACTATTATGTGAGGATTGGTGGTTATTGAGGTTGGTGCTGGTGTAAGAAACAACCTTCTATCTTATAGTTCATCATCAACATCCACTTGAGGGATTCTTGAACACCTGACTTAATTTTCTCTTTATTGTTACATATTGTTCCCTGTACAAGCTTTAATGCTTTGGTAATGTGGCTGATCTTTTTTGAAAACACATCAAACATTCTTCAAACAAGGTTAATATCAGCTTTAATCCTTTTATGGTTCCCTTTCACACAACTAGCTTCAGTTCCACTGGATGGCTTCTTTCCAGACATCTTTAATTGTAGGTAAATCTAACAGCAGCAATGATCAACAATTATCCACAAAAAATAGGTAGTAAAGCAGTAGCACCAGTAAAGAACTGTTTTGTGATAGAAAAATATTAATGTCTTATTCCTATGGATGTAAGAATGGAAATGAGAGGGTAAAAGGCTGAAGGAATGAGGTGGAAGGAAGTACTATATAGTTACAATTAGTTGAAGATTTGCCAGGTTCATGGGTACTTTGCTCCCTGGACCTCTGATCTGAGCCATAAAAACTTCACACTACTCACACAATCTCATGCACACTATTGTGTTGACATGCATCATATGTAACTGCAGACATTGCTCTCATGCTGATACTATTATTGATGCTGCCAGTTGCTTATTCAAAAATTGCTGAGTTAGTAGTTGTGATTGTGTTGGTTTTGGTGTTTGTGGTGATAGTAATAGTAAGGATATTGCTGGTGGTAGCATATCGTTCTTGTTAATTGCGACTGTAGAGTCTAAAGTCAATTCTCATTGACCTAAGATCAAACACACTTCATTCAAACATTTAAAATACGCTAGAGTATAACATTATCTTATGTGATTGGTTTGGGATGGTTGGAGAGGTTATATACTATTGCTACTGTTGTTGTTTTCATTGAGGAATTGATGGATTGGTAATGGCAGCTATTGTATTAGTTCTGGTGTTGGTGTTGGTTGTGTTGGTATTGATAACAGATTGAGATGATGGTGAAGGTTGATTTATATATATGTATATAGATGGATATATTGATAGATATACATGAATATGTAAACAAATACTCAATGTAACCCAAGAAAATATACAAAAACATATACAACTATTCATAGTGAAAAATTTCACTTCACATATTTCTAGTGACCATTTATAAATACTTTCATACATATACACATATACACACATATACATATTATGTATGTATGTATGTATGTATGTATGTATGTATACTCTTACTCTTTTTTACTCTTTTACTTGTTTCAGTCAGTTGACTGCGGTCATGCTGGAGCACCACCTTTAGTCGAGCAACTCGACCCCAGGACTTATTCTTTGTAAGCCCAGTACTTATTCTATCGGTCTCTTTTTGCCGAGCCGCTAAGTGACGGGGATGTAAACACACCAGCATCAGTTGTCAAGCAATGCTAGGGGGACAAACACACACACACAAACACACATACATATATATATATATATACATATATGCGACAGGCTTCTTTCAGTTTCCGTCTACCAAATCCACTCACAAGGCATTGGTCGGCCCAGGGCTATAGCAGAAGACACTTGCCCAAGATGCCACGCAGTGGGACTGAACCCGGAACCATGTGGTTGGTTAGCAAGCTGCTTACCTCACAGCCACTCTTTGAATTTTGTTTAAGTTCTTAAGAGAACTTAAAGCAACGAAACTTTTTGAGTTAAGAGAGTTCCCAGTATTTGTAAATATGTGGTTAAGTTAGTGTGTTGGTTTAGTTGTCAATACACACACTTGTGTGTGTGCATTTGTTCATCTAAAGAATCTCAGATGAAGAATCTTTGGAATGTCTTACAAATCTTTACTGTACCACTAATAGATTAGATTTGGAGAATACACTTCAGTTTCTTTTGCTCTTTCTTCATAAGTAAATAAGTAAGTAAATATGTATGTATGTCTCTTCTATTTTTTTAATTATTATAATTCTTCCACTGAGGAAGGAGCCTATTACAAACAAAGATACAAGGCTCCATCTTTGGAATGTAGTTAACACAGACAAATTCACATTTGGAACTTGAGAAAAGTCTTACATATTTTTATTGTTCTATTCACAAATTGAACTTGTAATATACAAATCAGCCAGTCAATTTCTCTTTCTGAAAATCCCAGTTATCCAGATTCTCCTTTAAGCATTTACTAACAAAACCTAGTGCTCGAATTATTATTGGTATGAATATGAATTCATAGTCTGGATATAGAAGCTGGAGGTTTTGAAGCAGTTGTCCATAGATATCCTCTTTTACTTTGATTCTCAAAGAGATATTTTTACCTGCAGGGCAGCCAACCTCTATGATGGTACATACTTTTGCCCCTCTGTCCCAAACAACAATATCTGGCCTGTTATGCTTACATTTGACAGAAGCTTTGATGGAAATATTCCACCAGTATTGAGTTGGTGTTTATGAATGTATTCCATAACAGAGAGATTTTCTAAGTTTATTTCAGGACAGTTTTTTTTTTGCGGATAGCATTGTAAATTGTCTTAGCAATAACACTGTGCTGCATAGAGACATAGCCTACACATGCAGTTGCCCCTTGGGATTATAAGAGCATCACTGTCTCTCTTGTTCACCAAGTACTTTGTGGCAATCTCCTGTTCCTGGATTGCAAATGCATAGCCTTCAAAGTGAGATGTGATGTAGTGGTCTTGTGTCCAAGAGAGGCTGTGCTTCATGTCAATTCTACTGTTTTCTTCAAGCATCCGGGCAATATATGCATGGTCTTTTTTTTTTTTTGTATGCTGAGTGATTTCCATCTAGGCCTTCTCTGAGGTAAGAGAGCCCAGCTGTTTCAGGGCTGTATAGGAGATCATCAGGAAGAGAGCGTTTCTTGATGAGTTCACTCCCAACTCGTACAATGTTGCTTGCTTCACTTTAAAGGACTGCATTAGTATATTTATTTTTGCTGCTGTTGTTTAGCAGGTGCTCTGTATGCATGCATGTGTGTGTGTGTGTGCATGTGTGCGTGCATGTGTGTGTGTGTGTGCGCGCACGTATGTATTGTGATTATAGTCTTTCAAATTGTTAATTATACTTTGCTCTTTGCTAAAACACCAAGATGAGTTCTTTTGGATAAGAAGAAAGTAGCTTTTAAATTGTTAAAATTTGTCTGAGTTTCCATAAGAGCAAAATTACAGACCTTATCCTAAAACTAGAGATCATACTTTACAGTCCCCATAAGCATGAATCCTTTTACCTGAAATAGCCATAGTGCAAGAGATCCCTGAAGTGTATATGAAACAGGAAAATACTAAGATTGGTGAGCACTAGAGAATGTAGGGTCAAAGCTTTTGTCAAGTTAGATACAGTTGGGATTCGGTGAGGGTTGTTTTTTAGTTTTTACTTCCTTAGTAATATTCATACTTAGACATATTAGTTTCATGAGAAAAAGTATAACACAACTAGTGTTTACTGTGCAGCAATGAGATGGATGGAGAATTCAGACTAAAGATGTTGACAAGTAAATGGATATATAATATTTAGTATTTGTATCTTTTAAATTTTAACTTCAAAGAGGAAAATATAAAAACAGCAATAAATATTTCTTTTTTTATAAATAAAGAAAACTTATTAAAGTGATGATGAAGGTGGCCAATGGGGGTGGAAGAAATGATAGTTAAGTGAAACAAGTTTACTGATGGAAAACAAGTTTACTGATGGAAGACAAGTTGTCAGCAGAAACTTAAACTAAATTGCTTACAATATGTAAAGTTTGGTCCATTTCCATCCTGTGTTCAGAAATCCTCAAGGTCAATTTTGCCTTAAGAATTAGCTTTCTGCCTAGTCAAATAAATATTGCTGCTTTGCTCAAAATATTGTATCTTGATAATTGAAAGAAATCTATCAGAATAAGAAAATCTCAAAAGTAAGAGATTCAAGAAAATGGGGAGTATATATCATTTTGCCTCACATTATTAAAGAAAATGGATGAATAGGTAGCTGAAGTAATGTAGCTAAAAGCTCATTTTAAATAAGATGAGGGTAGAGTAGAAAAGTTTGGTGTAGTATAAGTTTTTGTTGTTCAATGGTCTAGATATCTCAGCTTGTATTTGATTTTACAGAAGTAACTGATCTGCTCTAGGAACTGCTCAAGTAATATTAAGTCATCTGATTTTCATCACAAAATATACTGACCTAAAATGTGATACATATTATATAAAATCAAGTGATTTTGTTGAGGGCTGCCACATTAAGGAGATCAAGTGACTAAAAAGGAGAATCTCATTGATTTATCTTAGAAAGAGAATGGCTTCAGTTTGTATTCAGATCACATTTAAATTATTTCTGTTTGAAAAATCTATTAGATTTTAGAGAAATTTTCACAGATGCTGACTATATTTTACACTCTGCTTCCAGCTAAAAAATATGGAATTAGTCAAATAGAATTTGAGCAAATCATTCAGTCAATTAGAACTTAAATATGATCTTTGTTAAACAATTAATTATAAACTAGATTTTTAATTGCAATGCAAAATATATAATTCAGATTTAATTGTAAAATAATACCTGATTAAATTGTGAGTGAATTATCAATTTCTTCACTACCACCATCTTAATTGATTATTTAGTAATTTTATTGAGGTAGAAACTTTCTGGGTTATTTTCGCAGAATAATTTTTAATTCTGTAATCAAGATCCTTCTTAAATTCTGTCTATATAAATATGTTTTTTAACATGTTATTTCATTCTTTAAAATCTCAGGAAAAGCTCAGCTCTTCACAAGACAAGAATTTTAATCAATCATAATATTCTTCTTCTAATATATTATTTTAAAGAAACTATACCACTTGATATTATATTTTCCTATTTTAGAATGTATTTTTTATATGTAAGAAAATAAGGAAAGTTTATTCTGTGATAAAATTTTTTTTATCTTTGAGAACAGGTTCTGCAACTCCTCCCTCATATTCATTAATATCCCCTCACCTCAGTTTTCCAAATTTCCTATTGTCAGTTGTTCTCAAATGTACGAGTAAGACTCATAAATGCATATTGTCTAAGAGAACCACTAGTTTCCTCTCTAACACTTCATGAACAAGCATTAATCACCCATTTTGCATTGTATTTTTTTTAACATCATTTTGTCTAGCATGTTCTCAATACTATTGCACAATAAGCCTTTATTTCATGCAATTGTTGCCCACTTGATGGGAGGAAATGCTAAAATAGGAAGCTATTTTAAGAGATATAAACCTAATTTGCAATAAATTTGTTCATTATCAGAATAAAGATCACTCATTGTTTAGATTGATCCTTTAAAAAATCCTGTATTTTTATCCTACATAAAAAGGGATCATATGATTCAAATGTTCATGGTTCTGACATTGCAACATATTCAAATGAAAGCTTTAACCCTTTCATAAACATATTTCTAAAGGAATATATCACCTATGAGTTTCAATTAATTTGAAAACAATCAGGAATTTGGTGGGGGTTAATAAGGCACTTTTTTTCATTATTAAGCTATTCTATAGAACAAAGAAAAAAAAATCATAAAATAATGAAGGAAGGTTTAATTTCAATATGAATGCAAGGTGTAGGCATAGCTGTGTGGTTCGGATACTAGCTACCCAACCATGTGGTTTCAGGTTCAGTCTCATTGTGTGACACTGAGCAAGTGTCTTCTACTATAGATCTAGGTTGACCAAAGCCTTCAGTTGGATTTGACTGGTAGAAACTGAAAGGATCCTGTTTTATGTGTGTGTGTGTGTGTGTGTGTGTGTGTGTGTGTCTTGCCTTGACATGTGATGGCCATGAGCAAACATTATTTGTTTCCAATCTTCTGTAAAAAAAACATGTCCAGTGACGGGGAGATATTACCTTGCTTGGAAACAGCTGGGAGGTTAATGACAAGGAAGGCATCCAACCAGAGAAAATCTACCTTACCAAATTCTGTTTGACTCATGCAACCATGAGAAAGTGGACATTAAAATGATGATGATGGTAATGGAAGTGGCATCAATAGCTTAAAAATGCTTAAAATAGGAGGTTTTATATCCTTGATACCAGAAATATTTCAGATGGAATGGTCTCAAAAGGGTCAAATATATTTTCTTTTTGCCTACCTAATTGATATTCAACCAATTTTCCAACATAGACAGTAAAGATATTTTTCTCCTTATAGAAAGTAATCTATAAGTTATACAACTTAGCAAAGTTTCAAGATAATGTTTAGTTTGTAAATCACTGTGCAAGGTGGTTATTTGTACAGTATTTCATTTTCTCAAGTGTTAGAAGCTATGTCTGTCACATTGAACTATTATTATCGAAACTAGAAGTCTGAAAAACACTTAGGTTGTTGCATTTTATTGAATTATATTTATGTTTATCTCTTATATAATTTTAGTATTATTCTATACTAGCATTTGTAATTTTTATTATATAACTTTTGCAAACTGTACACCCCATCTCTGCTTACATTTTTCCAGTAATCACTTGACCTGAAGATGTTCAGGTTGGACATGAGAAAATCTGTTTCATTTATCAGAATGGACCTGCTATAAAGGTCTTGAGCATTACCCACTCCTCCTTTGGCCATCTTTTAATACACACACTCACACACATGTAGGATCTGTCAATCAACGTTGACTATACTATCTGCATGTGCAAGCTCAGGCCTGGATAAGATGTTTTTGAGGAAGACTAGCAGTTACCCATGCATACAAGTGTCTCTTCTTCACATCAATGTTTATCCAAGGGAAAGGCTACCAGCTGGGGTCTGATGCAGCTTGGCATCAGACTTGCTACAGATTTTGCTGTCTGAACACAAAGTACTGGAACAAATACCACAATACATTTTGGCCACCTTCTAACTACTCACCAATCCTTTACTCTGGGCTGGTACCTTTTTTCTTATTGACCCTAAAATAATGAAAGGCAAAGTTGACCTTAGCAGGATTAGAACAAATACTGCAAGTTATTCTATCCAACACTCTAATGGCTTTGCTAATTGACTGCCCCATAAATAAAGCATTCCCAACGCAAATCCTAAATGTAAATGTTTTTTTGACAACTGAAAAATAATCAATCATTCAGTAAGTATGTGTAAATGTTAATTTATGAGAAAAGTTGAATACAAGAATATTGAGTAAAAAACAGCAGGGATCAAATACATTTGGTTGATGTATCTGAGGGAAAGATGCCCTTGCTATAATAAGAGTGAAAGATGAACATTCTCAGAGAAAAAATGTTAGCCAAATAGAGATAATTAATAATTAAATAAGCAGAGATAGTAGAATTAGACAGGAAACATTATAAAATAAAAAGACAGTCATTGACAAATGACTGCTCCTCTTATAAAACTGAAAGTTAAATTTCAAGTCAGAGGACAAAGAGAATTGTTGAGACTGTACACACACATAGCCAGAACTTTCTGTCAATAAGGAAAAGCCTGAACTTGGAATGCAACTACCACCATCTGAAAGGTACAAAATAAATGACCAATAACAAACAGCAACACAAGAATGCAACAAAAATAAAATACAGCCACACTGCATCTCCTAGCACCAATCACTGAAGAATTTCATTAGACAGAAGAAACTATGACAAAATCTATCACCAAACAAATAAGGAAATACAACAAAACATTTGCACAAAAGACCACCCTAGAAAATATGAAAGTCAGTATAAGCCTTCAGATTCAACAGTCTTTCAGCAGCCATCAACTCACAGCACTTGGAACACAAACCCATTATCGACCAAAACATTACTCCTCATAATTAACTCTATACACAAAATGTTTCCAGTGTTGCTTCTGAATAAGAAAGCACATACATCAAGATCCTTAGAAAATTACAAACATCAAACAATCTGTTTCAACATTCTTATTAAATGTATGTGTCATCACTCATCATGCAAAATTGAAAGATTCTATATATGGAGTGTTGGACTGCTGAAATGACATACCTGCATATCTGTCTTCATCCTAGAGGAGACTTGCCTAATCAATTCGCACATGGATATTGAGTTGAAAATCAAGAATTCCACTATCATTTGTGCAGATTGAACTGGTCAAAAGATAGGAGGAGAAGTCATTTTATTTGTATTTTTTTTCTATTATTTCCTCATCATTGATGCAAAGGACATATTTTCCAGTGACTATTGTGAATTTGTGTCAGTATAAAATAAACTTAATGACTTAATCATAGTTGGTCTCCACAGGCCTCATCAAGTACCTCTTCAGTGTCTTCTAGAGTGCCTAAACAATGTTCTTTCTCTAAAAACACAATTCTGAGAACATATTAGTGATGGGTGGCTTTAACTTTCCTTATGTGAACTGGCCTAGAAATACACTGAAACCATGTATTTGCATCTTAATGCCAGACAAAGCAGCATAATTGCTTTTTGGGATAAATTTTTCCTATACCAACATGTACTTGAGTCAACAAGTCAAACCAAGAATATCCTGCACCTAATATTAGTAAGTCACTCTTGTTCCATCCATAACATTTCAGTCGAGGAATCTCTTCTCTGTGACTACAACATGATACTATAAAAATCTTTTAATATGCCAAAGCCAAACCAGTCATATTCACCCAAATGAACCTATTCAACAGCATAAATCTTCTCAAAGCAGACTGGGAGGATAACTTTGCTATCATTAACAACATTAGTATATTAAAACAAGTAGAGCAATGGTGATGGAAATTTTTGACCTTTTAACTCCTTGACCAGTATTATACTTCTTATTCACAAAGTTATCATACTCCTATAATTCTTCCTCAAAATAGGTTGTTTTGTTTAAATATACATATCAGAATGTTTCTTTTGATTTCATTGGTTTTACTTACTCTGTTTATGCTAGTTTTGCATATTTACTCATTGAACAAAATTATAAAGAAATATTTCATTTCTTGCAGTTACAATATTGGAAAGCAAGTGAAGGACGAAGTGAAATGAAAGAAGTTGATATCTATGTGAGCCGAAATAGCAATGAACGTGGTGACCATCGACATCATCGGTCACATCACCGAGGACAAGACATACGAGCAACAGTCACTAACCTTCCAGCATACACAGCAATGAGAGCCCAAGTGTGTGTCATGAATACACACTTTGTGGGACATCCAAGCAACATTGCAAATTTTCACACACCAGAAGGAAGTAAGTAGCTTTTTGTACTCCAAACATAGTTTCAATCAACCTCACTTGTCTGTTTATTTGTCAGATGATCGGATAATATCAACTACAGAAACAAAATAATGAGCCAACATAAATAAAGATGGTGAAACAAATTTAACAAGTCTGATGTTTATTTTGACATTTTAAACAAGTTCATCTGAAAGTAGCCTTAGGTTTCCTATTCAGTGAGCATAATGACAGCTGCAAAAGAAAATTAACCAGAGTCTTTTACCTACATCTCAAATTTCTCCATTTTCAAACAATATAAATAATATAATCCCCAGAGTATACGTTGGCTATAAACCAAAGTAATTCAGATAAGGGTCATACCTACATAATTTAAGCTTTCAACTGATGAAAAAAGCAAAAATATTGATGGGAAAGATATGGAGGTTCATAGATAAAATTATAGATTAATTAAAGTAGATCTTCAAATATTCATATGTGAGAATGTTTTCTCTTCACTTGTCTCACTAATGATTCACCTTCTGTAACACAAAGAAAATATTAACCCCCACAAATCTAACTTGCTGAAGTACACCGTTTTTAAAATATATTTTAATAACACCTGTGCAGGTGGCACGTAAAGAGCACCCACTACACTCACGGAGTGGTTGGCGTTAGGAAGGGCATCTAGCTGTAGAAACATTGCCAGATAAGACTGGAGCCTAGTGCAGCCTTCTGGCTTCCCAGATCCACGGTCGAACCGTCCAACCCATGCTAGCATGGAAAATGGACGTTAAACGATGATGATGATGATGATGAACATTATCATGTCTGGTTGTGATTGGTTATGCCTCTTACTCATCATATTTATTTCATATTCCAACAAGGAAAAAAAACTGCATTTATTCTACAAAGACAAAACTGAGTTAAAAGAAAGCATAGGTAGCATTAACTGATTTTATAGTGAAGAATGTAACATTGGCAAATTTAAAGACGTTGCTGACATAAGTATCATTGTTGACAATATTAATAACAAACTTTAAAATGACTCAGACAACACATTTTTATGAAAGGTGTGTAGTCAGCTAGATTTATTTCAGCAATACTATATTATATTACAATTTTACTGATATAGGAATACTGTGGGAAAATATTGGAACAATGTTGGACAGAACATTCAGGACTAACCTATGGTACTAAATAAGTGAAATATTGTAATGTAGTGGTACGTCATATACACATCACCACTACACTGTAGCACCACCACCCCATGGTACAATTTCATAGTTACAAATTAGTAGCCTTATACTACAACATTCAATAAACAATGGAGCATCTATGTGGCTCCTCAGCTTACTAAAAACAGCAGTCATACCTCCCTTAAGTTTCACCCTACTATCTTAAAATATGGAAGGACTCAGTGGATAAAGTAGCCTCTGATATACAAAAAGTCAAGATTGCCACAGCTGGAGTGCCTTTTGACTATAAATCTGCACATCAAGGCTAAGCTAGAGTTAAAAGATGGAACTGACCTTTATGTTAGATTATAAATCGAAGAAAATTTTTGAAGTGTCAGATGTGACAGCATTGAAACATTATCATTTTACATCTATTTTCCATGCTGGTATGAGTTGACTGGGTCACCATGGTCTAATTCAGTTCTTAGTCAGACTTATTTCCCTTCAAGATGAGTCAGAAGACCATAGATCATTCATATGTCCAAGTTTTTTTAACATAATTTCAATGGCCAAATGCTCTTCCTTATATAAATCACTTTACAGAATACACAGGATGTATTTTATTGTGGCACCAAAACTATGAAGGTTGCCGTGGTGAAAAGAATCCTCTTACCAGATCTTAACCACTAAGCAGAGTATATTGGATGTATTTTAGTATGATACAACATAATACACAGTTATCTGCAACCTTGCATATGGAATACCACCTACAATTAAATTTTAATCAAATTTCATTTCATATAAAGAAATTTGAGGAAACTCAAACAAACATTTGAATATTGATAATATTTTTTTTCTTTCCAGAACCAGGCCCTGTGCAAAATCTAAGAATAGAATCTTATGGAGTTACATTTGCTCTTTTGAAATGGCAACAACCAAATGAACCAAATGGAAAATTACTTGGTTATGACATTGGCTACCAATCAGGTATTTTTTATTTCACTCTTTGCCTTTATCTAAGCACAGCAGCCACTATAAATATATGGAAATATATACAGATATGTATGTTTGTGTCCATGAAATTATATATCAGTATATGTGTACTTATTTGTGTGTGTGTGTGTGTGTGTGTGTGTGTGTGTGTGTGTGTGTGCATATGAATATGTATACATGTGTTCAACTATATATATGTATGCCTGCATATAATATTTGAAAATTTCCCAAGGGAACCTTCAACATAAAGAATGCATAGTTAAGCGCAGGCTATCGTTCTTGAGATGGTGAAACAAAAATCATTCTTAATTGAAATTAAAACTCTAATGAAAAGAAAAATATTCAGCATTAAGCAAAATTGTTCTAAGAAAAGGCAAAGGAGAGAACTTCTGAAATTTCAGTCATCCAGTATACCAAAGGAAATAAGGCAGGTGATGGAGAGAGTCTGGTTTTTAGTAGCTATGATGATGATGTATAGAAATAAGAGAGCCAATTAACTGATTGCATAGTTTTGACCATGCAAATGTAAGATTGGTTTTACATAGCAAATCTCATGTGTAGCACCAGCCAACCTACTAAACAGCAGACAGTCTGAGCCAATCATCAAGCTTCTATATGGATTCTTGACTTGCAAGAAAAAAGCAGTCATATCACCTGCAAACTATGTCTTACTATAGATTAGGTGATATAATTCTAAATACTTATTGTGGCTAAAAATAAATATGAGACAATTACAGCTGGAATGTCTTTAATCTTGAGCTTGGCCACAACAAGAGAAGTTAATCAAGCTGTTCCAAGATTGCTTTAATTTTAACAGTAATGATTCACTTTGATTTCAGTGCTCTTTTCAAATGTTTATCGAGATGTGAAGATCTATAATGACAATACAATAAGCTACACTAATTTTGAGTGTTCTTATTTCTAATTAATGTGTTAATGCTACAGTTAAACTTATTGATTTGCTTCTTCAACAGTTGACTCCAATAAAGCAGATGGCAAAATTGAACTCTTGAAGCCACAAATTGACAACCCTACCACACTTGGGGCAAGAATTACAGGCTTGAAAAGAGATCATAATTACAGGTTCTATGTGTGGGCTCGAACAAAAGCTGGTAAAGGTGCCAACAGTGTTGTAAACGTTAAAACGATGTATACCTACCGTAAGTAAACCACCTCCTGCTCCTCTGTTACAGTACAATACGAGTAGTAACAAATAATGTTTGTAGTAGTTTCAGTAGTAATAATAGCAATAGTGAATATTACTAATGATTAGATTATTAAGTCTTGTCTTTTTTCCTTACAACTAATATTTGATGTATTGCTTTTTAAAAAAAAAAAAACAAATTACAAAAAAGCCTATCATGTAAAAAAAAATAAACCAAATTTCCTGTGTTTTCTTATTCAAAGCCTTTTGCAAAATTTGACAATCACTTGTTATTTATAAAAACAGACATGCATATTAAGCATGTGTAAGAGAGTGAATGTTCTTACAACCAAATGGCATGATTTTGTTTTGGCTTTTTGGTCATTCATAAGAATGCATGAATGAATGATCTTCATCAAATTCAATCTTATTGTTGTTGATTGTGACTACATCACTAAGTTATTCTGAGTTAATTAGAGCATCCCTTTATATAAATCCTTTTATAATACTTTTGCTGATTTTGATAATCAGACTAACAAACTACACCTGTATCTAGTTTTCAAATCAATCATCCTCTGTTCTCTGCTCACTCGTGGCTATAGAACATGTCCACATCACCAGGTGTTTGGAATCAGAGTAAAGAGAATTTAAAAGAAATTTACAGACTAGAGTATTTAGACTTTCATTGATTAGTCTAGGGCATGAAGTTGTTATAGCTATATTAGCAAAATCATTTTTTTTTTACTGGCATGTCTGTGGTAGAGAAGACAGAATGCTAGCATTAGTTATTCAGCATTCTGTCTGCTCTACAAATGAAAGAACTGATATTGCTATGACAGCTAAAACAACCACATTCCCTCAATTTAATGATGAAACTCTAAGTACTCTTATCTAGAAGCCATTTTAAATTTCTTTTAAATTCTCTTTAATCTGGCTTTGAACATCTGATGATGTGCACATGCACATGCACTGCATAACTATAAATAATATGGAACTGAGTCAAACTGTTATACAATATATATATGTATATATATATATATATATATTATATATATATATATGTATGTATGTATGTATGTATGTATGTATGTATGTATGTATGTATGTATGTATGTATGTATGTATGTATGTATGTATGTATGTATGTATGTATGTATGTATGTATGTATGTATGTATGCATGCATGCATGCATGCACGCATGCATGTATGTATACATACACATATATGTGTATGTCTGTCTGTGAATGCTTGTGTGTGTGTATGTATATGTATACACACACACACACACCACACACACACACACACACATATATATATATATATATATCTGATAAACCTATATGAAGTTTTTCCATCATTATGAATAATCCACTTAAGCACTCAGGAGTTAATGAGTTGAGCAAAAGGTAAATGAGTAATATAAGATGTGGATTCAGAGAGTCGTGCAACTATCACAAAAAGCTTCCCTTAAGAATTCAGCTATCAGTATATATAGTAAACAATGACAAAGAAGTGTGACGTAGAGTGTCCACGTGACTGAATATCCAGAAGATCCACTTGATGAAATTATTTCATGAAGAGTATATGAAACCATAAAGTCAGGAGGTGTGCACACATACACACACACACACACACACACATATTGTTACAACAAAAGAGTTTAGAAACATGAGATAAATTATTTTGAACAGTGGAACCCAAAGCAGATAAAGCTGTAAATATAGTGTGTAAATATTGGGTTAAAACCCCAAATATATATGTGGCCTATGCCAGTGGTGTATAATCAGTCCATTTATGAGTACCCTTCATTCATTGGACAATAAACTATGCTTGCGAAGACCTGCTGAGCAAGTGAAATCGAAATTGCTGACATGGTCAATGATAGTACCGCCTGATCAACATCCATGCCAGTGGAACGTTAGAAGCACCATCCAAGCATGATCGCTGCCAGGGGCACTGACTGGCTCCCGTGCCAGTAGCATGTAAAAAGCACCATTCAAGCATGACTGTTGCCAGCATCACCTTGCTGGTTCCTGTGCCGGTGGCATGTGAAAAACAACATTCAAGCATAGTCATTGTCAGAGCCACCGCACTGGCTTCTGTGCAGGTGGCACGTAAAAAACACCATTTGAGCGTGGTCGTTGCCAGTGCCGCCTGGCTGGCCCTCGTGCCAGTAACACATAAAAGCACCCACTACACTCTCGGAGTGGTTGGCATTAGGAAGGGTATCCAGCAGTAGAAACTTTGCCAGATCAGATTGGAGCCTGGTGCATCCTTCTGGCTCGCCAGTCCTCAGTCAAACAGTCCAACTCATACCAGCATGGAAAGCAGATGTTAAACGACTATGATGATGATGATGATATATATATATAATAGATAGATACCAGTATGTATACATGTATATAATATCCATACAAATGCATAATGGTTCTAGTTGATACAGCATTTCAACCTGATTTAGTCTCTTCAGTCTCTGGGTTTAGTCTCTGGGCATACTAAACTATGCTGAAAAATACTTGTTCCTATATAGAAATCAGTAAAGAAAACATTGACTGATTTGTGCAAAAGCTACTCAGACTAGAATTAAATTAATATATGCATTTGAAACGGCTATAAATTAAGAGCGTGGTGTATATACACGTTTATAATGTGAATACAAACATGTTTAGCACTAGCACTAGCTACTATATCTTGTCTCAGAGAAACTTCTCAAAGAGACTTTTGTATCAAAAATACATAACCCAGAACCATGCAGTCATAGATGTGTGTGTGTGTGTGTGTGTGTGTGTGTGTGTGTGTAGTGTATTGTCCCATGATGGTAAGATCATCATCATCATCATTTAACGTCTATTTTCCATCCTGGTATGGGTCGGACAGCTTGACAGGAGCTGGCAAACCAGAAAACTGTACCAAGCTCCACAGTCTGTTTTGGCATGGTTTTTACAACTGAATGCCCAGGCCCCATGCAGACACTATTCTTATTAATAATTCCACTATTCTATCTTCTTTATGTGTATGTGAATGAGAGTTTGGGGTTTTTTTGTTTTAATTTTTTGTTGTTGTTTCTTTTTTTTTTTCCATAAGTTTTGTCATTTTGCAAAGGCTAGAATAAGAAAACATTTGTATTTTTAAGCAACAGCAATACTTTTGTTGCTGTTGTTGTTGCTGCTTTTTTGTGTGTAGGTTTCTGTGCTGCTTTAAAATATTTCTTTTTAAACTCTTTGTTGCTGTTTCTACCCCACCTCTACAATGGCTAATTTCATGACAATATTCATTTTCTCTTTTTTTTTTGCTGCTGCTGTTGCTGTGGTTGCTATTGTTATTGTTTGCAACAACTAGCTGATTCATCTAATTTAGTTCTCTTAATTTGCTTTTTAGTTCTAAATCTCTTTTAGACATTATGCGTAGTTCTGCTACTGTTTACAATGAATATTTGGAAATGGTCTTTAACAAATAAAAAAAAAAGAATTTTGTTATTATTAATATCATTATTATTATTATTATTATTATTATTATTAAAGTCTCTTTTATTAAAAAAGAAAAGAATAAAACTTGAAAACTTTACCAACAATTTTGGAAAAATATTTTTCAGAATGCAAATATTTCTAATATTAATTGATTTTTCATTTCTTTTTGCCCCCTCTATGATTTTGGATTACTTATGCGAGATTATATATGCAGATAAATATATAATACATATACCTACATACATATATATACATATTTGAAATTACCCTATATATATGCATACATACAGGTGAGTGTGCGTGTTTGTGTGTGTATATATATGTGTGTATGTATGTGTGTGTATATATATATATATACACACGCATACACACATAGATGCATATATTGGCAACTTCCATAAACATATAATTGTACACACACACACACACAACTCACACACAATACACAAACATCACAAATGTATACATTTATATATATTGATATAAGGAGACACACACACACATACACACACATTTACTGTTATCAACAAGAAAAAGGAATCATTCCTGATTATCTATATTCTACCACAATCTATTATAGAGCAGTTAAAAGGAATTTATTAAGCATTTCCATCTTACATTTTTCTCCCACTCTCTCTCTCTCTTCCCTTTTCCAAAATACCTCTAGATATGAAAAGTTTCCTAGATTATTTCAGTTTACTTTTGAAGATTTTCAGATATATCGTATTGGGAAAGATTATTATTTGAAGCTGTTCTTTTTCACTTATTCTCTTATTCTACTTTCTTTCCTTTCTTTTTGGTGGTATGTGGAGAAGTCTCACATGAAGAAATAGCAAAGTGGGGAGGAAGAGTTCACAAATGCATATAAGTGAGGATGAGAAAGAGATAAAGAGAGAGGGGTGCAGTTATGAGGATTATAGAAAAAAGAGAATAGGGAAGAGGAATATGTAATATGTACGTGAAAGTGTTTCCACCTGTGTACATGAGCAAGTGTGTGTCTGAGTTGTATGTATGCATATATATATATATATATATATATTATATATATATATATATATATATATATATATATATATATATATATATAAACTCCAGACACATATGTATATATATATACACACATAGACATATACATGTGTCTATACCTGTATGCATATATATGTGCATACTAATGTGTATGTACATATATGCTTATATATATATATATATATATATATATATATATATATATATATATATATATATATATATATATATATATATTTGTGTGCATGCATTAATTTCTATATTTACCTCTTATAAAAGTTGAGAATGAAAAATAATTCTTATTTCATGGAGGGATATTAATTTTCCTGTCTCCAAATTAGACAGCTCTGGGTGGAAGATGATGATAATGATGATGATGATGATCATCATCATCATCATGGTGATGATAATAATAATAATAGCAATAATAATAGTAATAATAAAATAAGTGTAAATCTGTAAATAATTGAAAATGCCTTGCAGCAAAGAGAGACAGTAGCAGTGTGGTACCAGTTTGATCAGATCGAACACTTAGATGATGGTGTATGAATTAAAAATAGCAGAAAATATTTCAAAAAAAGATGGAAGTATGAAATCACATGAATTGGACATTTTGTAGAAGAGAAACAACTGCCTCAATCTGAACAGGTAATGAGGAGGAGTGATGCCTGACAGGACAGGGGGTAGCAGAGCAATTAGATGATGGTATATGTACACACAATAGAGGTAGATCGAGGAAGAGTGAGAAAGATGCAGTTGAGAACATCTGTAGGTCTCACAAATGAATACATGGAAATGATGCTCTACAGCACGTAGTCTTTCCTAGCCCACATCAGCTTCAATACTGAGATAATTAAACAATGATAATATTGCCATAAACATACCAATGAGGGACGGCTATTAGGCAATTATTTGATATGCTACAAATAGCATCCAAATCTCCCTCAGATCACACTCTACTGTTTTTAAAAATGGAAGTACATATTGGATGATAATAATAATAATCCTTGATGCACTATCTGGAAAATAAAAAAGATAGTATTGTCATAACTGGAATGACTTAGAAACATAGGTTAAGGTCATGGATGGAATACCTTTGATTATAAAGTCTGCTTGATTGGGAGTTATTCAGAACAATAGCACCAACAACAACCATGAAGAAGGTTACAATGTCCATCATAAAATGTGTGAC
>NC_042997.1:16716131-16761131 GCF_006345805.1 Octopus sinensis | reverse complement strand
ATTGCAGGGAACCAGAAATTTATAGTTATGATATTCATGTATTTTCCAAATACAATTAATATATGGTGTTTACCAATTTGGCTTCAAAGATGGAATATAGATGAAACTTAACCAAGATCTTATCACTGCAATGCAGTGTATAGCTTAAAGTATTGATAATGACATCTTATATTGGCATAAACATGATTAAAATAAATTATTATTGTTGATGATGGTAATAATAATAATAATAATAATAATAATAATATTAATAATAATAATAATAAATAATAAGGATGATAATAAATATAATAATTAAAAACTATAAAACAATAATAACAGAGATCTTTATAATGTCAACCACATGAAAAATTCATGAATTTCAACAATTTTAAAATTCTAATAGCTTCTATGGGTAAATAAACTGTTTCTTTTTTTCCAAATCTAGCCTACATGTTATTTGGGAATATAATCAAATCATATATATACATACATATATATATATATATATATTATATATATATAATATATATATATATATATATATATATATATATACATATACATACATATTTATATATATATATATATAATATATATATATATTAAAAAAAACCTCATTTAAAACGGATGTTAAATGATGTTTTTTTAAATATATATGTATGTATGTATGTATGTATGTATGTGTGTATGTATGTATGTACGTATGTATGTATGTATGTATGTATGTATGTATGTATGTGTATATATGTATGTGTGTACATATGTATGTATGTTTGTATGTTCTTATTCAGTTTATTTCAAGATTTCTTGTCAATAAAGAACTGGTTTCTAACCTAGATCCAAGGTTCCTTCAATGGAATTTCAACATCAACAACAGGGTATTTTTGTTTGTTTGTATAAATGTATGTATGTTTTATATATGTATTCTCACGCATATAGTTGCATATCTTGACATGCTCATGTATGTAATGTATGTATGTAATGTATGTATGTATGTATGTATGTATGTATGTATGTATGTATGTATGTGTATTTATGTATGTATATGACTGAAAGTATACATTACATGTATATACTCAAAAATACAGGTAACTGAAGTCTATTATTATGTCTGATATACTTAAGGATTTTATACACAAACACACACTCACACACATATGAAATCTTGAAGGTGCAAGAAGGAAGCTACACTGTTTGTGTAATATACCAACATGAAGAGTGTGCTAACTTTCGCATGCAACCAAGCAAAAATATAATATAGGATTTATATCCTGTATACATGATTTCAGATAATAATCTCTTTTTGTAAAAGATGAGTAAAGACAAACATAACTATATAGATATATATTCTGATCTTTGAAAAAATAATGCAACCAAATTTGTTTTATTGGAAATATATTTTTCTGTTTCCTACAAATTAGCAGTGTAATATGGTTTGGTAAATAACCTTATTTGATATATGATACTGTGATAGCAATTTCGTGAATATCAAAGTTACTTTTTTCTTTCTTTCTTTCTTTCTTTCTTTCTTTCTTTTTTTTAACAAAAATGATATTTATGTTCCCAAATACTTGATCATTTCTCTGTTATAAACTACAACCTATAATGAAAGAATGAGGTTGAAATTATGCAAAAAGCATAAGTTTGCCATGAGGAGAGTAAATAACTAACATTTCAATGAATCTCTTCATTGTAGAAACAATTTATAACAATTTATTATTTGTATCCTGTATATATGATTTTGGAAAATAATTTTTCTCTCCTGGCATTCTGCAATGGAAGATTCATTTGATATTTCCACTTCTCATGGCAAACTAACATTTCTTAACATTTTTCCTTTTACTGTTTCCATGCTTGCTAGCAGAAACCATCCACTTCAGGGTTTGAATTCTTGTGTTTGTGCATAAAATTGCTGAACATATTAGTGAAATGCATTTTATCTGCTCCTTGCCTATTATTGTATTCAGTTATTTTATACCAAATGATAATTGATGAATGAAAGGGGCTGATAATTTCTCCAATGAAATTCTACTGCCCAAAATATTAGACTTTTGTTCTTTTCAAAGAATGCCAAAGATTTCTATATAATACATCCTTTGAATAGGTCTATGCTTACTCAACTCAAACTAGCACCAGCAGTTTTAATTCTAATGGCTATTTTTAATTACTGTATAAACCCTTAATCATCAAAGTTATATCCACTTCGTTCGAAGCACATCTACTTGTGACGGTTCCTTAGAGAGGCAACCATCACAAAAATAATCATTATATATTAACTTCAGATAGTTGAATCAGAAGAAAATCTCAAAGGTAGCAAAGTATTACATGAGATGGTTGGGTTACTTGAATCTACTGATGTAACAGCCAAAGCCATTTCTATAAAAACAAAGTCTATATGCTCAAACATGGACACTACACTCACAATAATGGTATGTTGATCATAGCTAGAATACTGATCAGGTAATTCTTCTATTGACTATCCATTCCAGAAGTCTTCTCTTGCTCAAGTGACTAAGACTTCTCAATATGATGACTTCAGCTGATTGTAAACAACTATACCTATGTAAGATAAGAATGGCTAATGAAATACAAATCTAAATATCATCTACTCTTTCATTATTCATTACTTTTAATGAATGCAGAATATTGTAGATTCAGAGAAAATAAACAAAAGTGTATGCTATTGGTGAATAATGGATTTATTCACAATTTCTACAGGTGATACATCAAAGAAGCTGTGATAATCTATATTAATCACAATAAAATGTGTATATATATATATATATATATATATATATATATATACATACATATATATATGATGCTTCATTTTTAGTTCCACAAATATTACAACAAAAGAGAAATGTTACAAATATAGAGATCATAGCATTCTACAACTTTGTTGATGAGTTATATATATATATATATATATATATATATATATATATATATCCCACCCACGCCAGCATGAAAGGTGGACGTTAAACAATGATGATGACGATGTATGTGTGTATGTGTGTGTGTACATATATATATATATGCATTTATGTCTGTATGTAGAGAATCTGTACAATGTGGAGAAAAATGTACATACTGGTTGATGAAAAGTCTATCAAAAGACTGGGTATTTAAACTAGTGGCAAAAATCAGTCTGATTATCTTATAATAGCCCTTGTGTGAGCTTAGTTATAAATCTGAAATATTGAGGTATGATCATCGAGCAAGTTACTCTTCTGTAGGGCAGTATATGGATTACTGGTAAAAGAGATATATGAGATTACGAATCCGTGGCTGGTTCTGTTATCCATTGCTTCTATGTCTTCCAGAAATACTCTAACTACTGATACCTTCAGTGTGTTAACTGACAGTCTGTCTCTGAGCTATTTCAACTACTCTACATCAGCACTTGTTAATATATCCTCAGTCTCAGTTGCTAATTTATCAGAAAAGTGATGATGTAGTCTCAGCTATCAATGCCAGTTTGTTTGAGATTAGTGAGATGATGTTGTAACTGATTAGTCCAAAAAAGTGACTTTGTAAGGCTACTGTGGCTTCTTGCTAGTGACACCAGCAATCGGTCGAGCAGAAAGTGATAGTGTAACATGGTATCAGTGCCAGCTGATTTGAGGATAAACTTCTCTGCTGGGGAAATCAAACTGCAAATTTTTGGAATATTATTCACATCACTGGTACCCCACAAATATAAATATCTAGATTAATTTGGCAAAAGATTTCATTTAAAGAAGTGTTTGTCATTTAAGTGATTGGGATTTGTCTGTTTGATTACAGTCAAATTCCTTTATTATAAATATTATTTGTATCTTATAATTAGATTGCTGGACTGTAACTGTTCCATTGTCTCACTCTTTTAAGTTCAAATCCTTTATTGGAATAAGTTCACTCAACTTTCCCTACCCCAATATAAAGTTAAATTTGAGCTTTGTGAAAGAAATTGTTATAATAGAAAGTGACATACTTCACAAAATTCTGCACAGTGTACTTGAATCCAGGATCTCATCACTACAAACAGAATTTTTTAACCATTTGGCCATATTACACCTGTAATGGAGGAAGAGAACTGAAAAGTAAAAACAAATGCTCCAACAAAATGCAAATGTTTAAATTAACAAAATCCATATGTTGCATGCTACCAGAGGACAATTAATGCAAAAAGAAGAAAAAAGAAAAAAGAATACAAAAATCAGGGAAAATTTAGTGTAGCAGTAGCTTGTCTTTAAATACAAAATGAGTTGTCTTGCTGAAATAATTGTGGATTATTAGTTAAAATTACCGACTTCTAAGTTGTGCCATTTCTATTATTGATCAGTGAAGTTAAAAAACATATCAGTGGAAATGGAGATCAAATCAATCTAGCAAAGACCATTGTTTGAATACGTCTGTCTCTATTCTACAAATCAAATCTGAGTAAATTATTTCAAAAAGAACTCTCTAAAGATACAAAGTGGTAATGTAAAAATGGGAATGACAAGAAAATCCCTTCATAAAGACATTTCCTCAAGAAATATCTCTATATTTAATTTCATTCTTTCCTTGATTTAACTCAGAAATGAATATGGAATCCATCCAAACTGTTTTCAACTATCTTCTTTCTACATATTGATTCAGTCTAATATGCATATATTTATTTGTTTACTCACTTTTATCATTGTGAGCCAAACACCAAAAAATATATATATATATATATATATATATACAGAGAGAGAGAGAGAGTGTGTGTGTGTGTGTGTGCGTGTGTGTGTGTGTGTGCGTGTGTGTGTGTGTGTGTGTATCGAGCAATATAATTGAACAGTTTTCTAGTATGGCACACGCAAATACATCCATCAAGTAGTTTTATATATTTTAGTGTATATTGCTATATTCATTTCAGCCTTTTGACAATAGCCATGATGAGGTAGTACATGTGTGTGTGTGTGTGTGTGGTCTAGTGATTAGGGTGTTGGACTAATGACCATGAGGTTGTGGGTTGAATTACTGGACTGAGCAGCATGTTGGTTCTCTGAGCAAGGCACTTCATTCATTTTGCTTCAGTCCACTCAGCTGAAAATGAGCAACAGCAGTAGCCAGAGGGAAAGAGAGAGGGTTAATCCTGTAACAGACTGATACATTCTGTTCAGTAGAATGTCTTACACTCCCAAGTTCCACAGAAACCAGGATAAGCACTGCTGGTCTAATGCACCTTTTAACTCTAGATAGATTTTGTTTAAATATATTGATGATTATAGGTGTATGGCTGTGTGTAGCTTTTCTTTGCCACCCTCATTACTTCAGAGAGGAGGAGGAGTGGTGGGGTGGAGGTGGTGGTGGTGGTGGTGGTAGTAGTAGCAGCAGCAGCAGCAGCAGCAGCAGCAGTAGTAGTAGTAGTAGTAGTAGTAGTAGTAGTAGTAGTAGTAGTAGTATAGTAGTAGTAGTAGTAGTAGTAGTAGTAGTAGTAGTAACAGAAGACTAAGACAAATCAAAACCAGCTAGAGGTAAACTAACATCAGCCCTAAAACTTTATATTGAACTATGCAGATTTGAGAATCCTAACCCATGGAAGATGCAATGGCTTTCTAAATTATAAAACATGCAGAATAATTCATCAGAAACCAGATAATTTAAGCATCACAAGGACAGATGAACAAAATGAAATCTGCACCAAATGAAGCATCAAATGATGAGTTATTTCCATTATTAAAGTGTAGGACTAAGTGGTTATATTTTAACATTGTTCACAAAAATCATAATAATGAGTGCTTGAAGCAAACTTATAGAGCTAGCTTGGTTTTTGTTTGATATTTTTGAGTACTCTTAATCAACAGAACACAGAGGTGGCTATTCAAACATTCTATTAAATCTGTATTATTATCCATCATCATCTTCATCTTTTTAGACTTGCAATTTTATTGAAAAATTTTCACTTTAAGTTTGTGATCCCTCTGTTAATGACAGCTGCAAGTTTGTTGACAAGAGACTTGGCAATAGAAATCATGTTGCTAAGCAAAATTTCTCTTGTTGTGTAATAGTAAGGTGACAATTGACATGTGCAAAGTGGAAATAGTCCAAAGAGAAAGAGTAGTGTCCATCAGTATTGCAAGCCCTCATAAACTGGTGGTATACAGCACAGAACATCCATCTCTCATGTGCAAGTATGCTTTGCTAAGATGTACTATGCTTTTGCCAATTTTTTTATGTAACTGAGCAGACATACACATCTCTCAGTCCTTCACCCAGTGACATATCATGGATGTGACAGGTGAAGGAAGAAAGAGGGCAGTGGCAACACCCTGACTGGTACTCAGTACAGCTGGGTGGACTGGAGCAACATGAAATAAAGGCTTTGCTCAAGTACACAATGCACTGACCAACCAATCAAGGAATTGAACTCACGACCTTGTGATTGTGAGCCAAACACCAATCTACTAGGTCACATGCATTCACTAAGGGGTTGATGTAGTTGATATTCAATAAAGGGAGAGTTTGTGACATGTCAAACAAAGTTGTCATGTGGAGTAGAAAAGCTAACATCCTGGGCTATTACCTTTCAGCAATACTCTGGTGAAGAGCAAAAACCCTAAAACATTACATTTTCTACTCCATAAGACAGTAGAATTATTCAACATTCTATAAGCTCTCCTTTAAGATTCCATGTTGCCAAAGTTGACCCACACCAGTTTCCTTGAATTCTGGATTTTACCTTAATTGATATTCAATCTGAACTTCAGCAGACTGATGCCTCTAGGGAAAATGTAGACAGGGAAGGATTTCCAGATGGTTACAGTTCTTGAGATGAGAATTTTGACACAAGTTTTAGTACAAGTTTACAGTGAGGGAGCATAAAGAGCAAGGATGATGAGAAGGAAAGTGGATAAATTGCGTGGGGGTGTATAATTAGCTAGTTCACAGTAGCAAGAACAATAGTGGTGGTAGTAGAAGAGATAGGTTGTGAGTGATTATAATGTATTGGTGAATGAAAGTTTGCCAATCAGTCAGATGGTCTTTTTGGGATATGTGTGCATGTATGTGTGTGTGCATGTGTGTACGTGTGTGTGTGTGTAGCAGCTGCTATGTCCCAGACATGTAGTACTTATGTGTGAAGTGCACTTGCACCTTGTAGAATGTCAGAAACTGTTCAGAGTAGAAGTAGTTTCTGGCCCTGAAGATATACAGTTTGTCAATGTGTATGCAAGCTCACATTTTAGTATAAAATGTTGAGATAATAGTGATTTTCATAATTATGTCTTGAAAATGTTAAATATTGCTTATATGTGTGCATGTGTATGTAAGTGACATGGAAATTTATACAAGTATGTATGTGTGCTTAACTTCCCATGTTAACATATGAGTGTAACTTTTAGCAAATAAGCATCTGTCTTCTTCAGGAACCATTAGCAATTTTAAACATGAGAACAATAAGTCTTAAACTAGTGACAGATGATCATAGGAGATGAAAATAATGAGAAAAATGTACTCTTGATTAAATTTTTAATGTTTATTACCTTCTGTTTTTATAAATATAAATGTAAAGTAAATATAGCCATTACTTATGAAATATCTCACTTTAACCAGTTGGAACAATTGAAATCATGAGAATTAATGAGGCAGTCATTATTGAAATCTTAACGTATCTGGAAATAACTGAATAGAAACATATCCTCCTCAGTGTCTTCTATATTAAGTGCAAAGAAATTCTCTAATTAAATTATCAATCATATGTCATAAAATTTGGTTGACATTTAATATTTTCTCTAGATATCTAATCACTCATTCTTCCTTTTCATACTACCATCCATTCTGACAAGATGCAAACAGATATTTAATTAAAAATAGCCATGAATTTAAGTGTAGCTATAAGGAGGGTTGTAAATGTGATGGTATTAATATTAATGGTGTACCCAAGCAGAAATAAATAGCAAGACTATAGGTATGCATATTAGTGTGTCTGATTATAAATGTGTGTACTATGTATGAGTGGGTATGCACCCGCATGTGTATGTATATATGAGTATGTGTGCATACGTGTGTGTGTATATGTATGTGCATATGTGTACACGTGCGCCCACACACGTGTGTGTATTAATGAATGAATTAAATGTGTATTTCTATGTAGATATTTGTGACTTTCAGTAGTTTATTGAACTTTTACATATTTCTTTGATTCGGTCTTTATTGTTTGAGATTTTCATTTTGGTGGGGTTTTGTTATGCGTTTTTTGTAATTTTATTCTAAGTTGTAATCAACACCAGACTTGTTATTAGTGAAATGGAAAGAAATAATTATTGATAGAGAGCAAATACATAAAAATAAAGAATATTATATCAAATAATTGCTGTGGTTCATAACAAACAGTCTAAGAAAGACTCATGTGAAACTTTTTGTGTATGAAGAAGTAATTGAAAGGCCAGACAGAAATAACAATTCAATACAACTTCTTTTACTCTGTGTGAATGGTGTATGTGTATATGCATAAAGTAATGCCACTCAGGAAGGGTATCAGTGAGTTCAGTTAACAAAAAGTAAAATAAATTAATCAATTAATTGATTTGTCAAAGTCTTTCACAACACAACTGTGACCTTTTCAATGATTTCTCCTGTGACTGGCTTCAACTTATCATAACTTGGAACTGATTTGTTAATACTTCATTGGGGAAGGCACGAGTGTCCCTATACCCCATTTTCTCCCTCACTTGAAGTCAATAAATTTCACTTGCTGATTTATAAGCAGAAACTATGAACATTTGATGTTTGGCTGCAGTTATTCTGCTTGCATGAGGTAAATTAGTTTGTCATTGTTGTGAATGTGTGTGTGATTGTATATGAATGTGTATTGTTATTATTAATAATATTATCATTATGATTTATTGATTGATTGATTGATCTGTTATATCTCAGCTATAATTATTTCGAATTCTAATAACCTTAGCTTCTGGAATGCTGCATTTCTTTTCTATTAAGTTTGCAGACTTTTATTGAAATAATTCCACGGAATTATTGGAATAACAAAAATAACTATTTTACATGACTAATTCTGAATGTTTAATGAAACCAATTTATTACTGTTACAAATAAAAATGGCAATAAAGATAAAGAAAAGCAAAAGAAAAAATTCAAAGAAACTATTATAGACAAAATTTGAATAAAAATATTTCATTAGTAGCCAGAGCATTCATATGCTATGGCCAACTGCCCAATGAAAACAAAAGACCCTCATGAGACTGCCAAAGTTTAAATTACTCCTTGCCTTCTCCTAGCTGTGATAAGGTGTCAGACTCTTGGCCTGTTGCACTGTATTGTTGTACCAGCCCTTTAATCTTGTTAGTTCTCCTGAAGTGTAGCTGGTGCTAATTAATTTGCTGCTACAGCATTCTCTCGAATAACACACTGATAAAGCTAAGAATATGTGTTGTGTGAATCTGGTGAAATTCATGAAAAACCTGTTCACATTTAGACTATGAATGTATATAAAACATTTTCCCTCACTGGAAAATGGCATCCTATAGATTTATACAAACTTTTAGAGTTATGGGTTCATCAAACACACCCTTTGACAACAACCAATTAACATTTTTACTTCTCCAAAATATGCATAATTTATTTTTGACTTTATAAATCATATCAAAATGAAATGACAACCATGGCATAACCTAAAAGAGATGAATCAGACAACATTATTTATATACATATATATAATTTAGAAATAAATAGAGGGACAGTGCCCATGATGTGTGAAAGTTTTCCTAACTAAATGATGAAGTTGCTGTTATTTGTTATATTCATACTTATTATATTATTCAATCAGTTGTAAGGCACAGTGGCCGCAAAATTAATGTCCTGGACTACTGATCACAGACAGATCTTACTAGAGTTCATGTTTAACTTCCATGAAGAAAGCATTTAACACTGCCTGTTCCAGTTTGCCTAACTGATCAAATCAACAGGCTCCACTCTTGCATCACAGTTAGGAAACAGAAAAACATCCAGCCCTAACTAAAACATAACTTTAAAATATTATTTTGCCCATGAAAATATATATATCTACTACATATGTGGAAAATCGGTGTGTGTTTGTTTGTGGTGTTGTTAGCTAACTTCTCCTACATCAGTTTATTGATTTTGATGAAACTTGACACATGACTACAACTCATGTCTGGAAACCTTGTGACATACTTAGATTGTTGAAAAAATTGATAATACGGCCCCTGGAAGGGACCTTTATATCTACCTCATATAACTAATTTTTTTAAACACCCAAGGGAAATAACCCATAGCACCTGTACAATATTTTTTAAAACACTCAAGGGAAATAACCCATTTCATTGTTTATCTTCAGTTACTTTGAATATTGATTTTTTGTGTATCCTATTTCTAACTTTTACAGACAATATCACTTTTATACTTTGACACATGAGTAGAACTCATGTGTCAAAAGGCTGCTTCATAACATCTTTCTGTTTCATAATCTACCTTACCTTTTACCAATTAGAATTTCACACATACACTACACTTAGCAAACATAGCTATCTATAGATATTCAGCTTTAAAATCTCTTGGTGAAAGTAAATGTGAAGTAAGTTGAAAGGACAAAATCAGGAGAATTAGAGGCACAAGAGAAGTGAAAGTGAAGTGCAAACTAAACTTAGCACTTCAATAATTTTGGTTCTTTAGACAATTAAGGTCTTGTACATTTCTTGGTTAATCCCTTGATTACCATCAGGTAATTTATTACCTATCTCAATGTATAAACATATTCTTTGGTCTTAATTCAACACATAGTTTTGAATAGTTACCTTTAACAAGGTAACCAATGTACTACTCCACAACTATAGGTTACAAATAAAGTTTGTAATCTATAGTTGTGTTACAAATAATATTTGAATTGAAACTTAGTCAAAGTTTTTATATATAATTGATAATGTGTGTGTGTGTGTGTGTGAATGTTAATATTTTGTTACCATTTGAGTGGTGTCAAGAAATAGAACCCAACTTTATAACTTTGCCTCAAAAGCAATTCCTGTCCAACCCATGATAACATGGAAAAGTAGACATTCAATGACTGAGTGAACAAAAACAAGAGTACAAAATGATAACATTAAAAGATGAGTTTGAAAGCTGGGAAAAGCATACTACTCAAGCAATTGCTCATCTACAAGTTATAGGCATGTAAGCATGCGTCTTTCCTTTACAGTGTTCGCTAATGATAAACACACAATATTTTCACAAACTACTTTTACTCTAAGCGATGTTTCACAATAATATCTCACTTAGATTTTTATCACAATTTGAACACCAAGAAATAAAATAACATGTTAATAATAAAACAGCAAACCACAACAACATCAACAATAACAAAAGATAATATTTTTCATCCAATATTGTTACTTTCTGCAATATTTCAGAAATTCCTGCTAGATTTGTCACGATTTCAAGACAGTTGTCTTCATTAGAGTAGGTATTTATCAGAGAGATGGTTAGTTTAGATGTTCCACTTAAAACACATGTTGGCAGTAATTTTCTGCCAAAAGCTAATAGTTTGGGAGGAGAGAATGAATTGAAGTAATTACATGTGTGTTATGTATATATATGTATGTATGTGTATATAACAGTAATGCATTTATATGCTCACATTGTAAGCCTGTAAGCATTCTAACTTGAGTAATTTATATGAGTGTGTATGTATGTGTGTGTGTTTTAGCATATAGTTTTGAGGACATGTGTGTGTGTGTTAGCATGTACTCTTGTATGTTTGCACAACTATATACATGTGTGCATGCTTGCATACAAGAATACATAAACTATCGTGTGTGTGAGCATAAACTTCAAAATATGCATATACTCTATTATTTTTACTAAGTATTTGTGTTATCATTATACACCTACATGGTTCTATGCATGTGTGTGTGTGTGTGTGTGCAAAGAGAAGGAGAGGAAGAGACATATGTATCCAATAATATTTTACATAATATACTGACAAAGACATGTGTGTATATATATATATATATATATATATATATACAGATGTGAGTGAATATTGTTGACAGTTATGGTTGTATATATATACACCTATTTAGAGGTAAAACAAAGAGATGATAAGATGTCAAACAATTTGTACCTGGATCACAATTGAACTTTTAGTGACACAAAGATAGACTCTTCCATTGTATACTGATCATAACACTGTTTGAACATAAACACTGAATTATACATTTACACACAACTGTTTGGGTGCGTGTGCACATCTTTTTATAAACGTACAACTATCCATACACGCATTAGCATACAAAACCTTGCCTAATTGCTGATATGCATTCATATATAGATATATAAATACACACACAGGGATGAACTGACTTATAGACATAAACATACAACATAAATATAAATAAAAGTGAATATATTCCATTGATACACAGACTCACCAACATATACACAAATATGAATAAATATAAATATCCACAATACACACACATGAATATACACACATAAATAAATAGATATATCTAGTTTTTCTCACATACTTAGAAAGAAATATTCAGCTAACATATTCTTAAAGGAAAATTCTACAAATACTTAGAAATATTTCTTTTAGTGTTGAGAAACTATAGTCAGCACAGATAAAGCTATTTGGTTAAGAAGTTTGCTTTGCAACCACATGGTTTCAGGTTCACTCCCACTCACAGCATCTTATGCAAGTGCCTTCTACTATACCCCAGGGCCAACCAATTGTTTGTGAATGAATTTAATCGATGGAAATAGCACATGAGTCCTTAATATATATATCATTCATTTGTTTGTTTTGTTTTAGCACCTGTTTTTCTTCATGCTAATAATGGCTTAAAGGAGAAGAATTGAGGCAGAATTTTTATGACTAGATGTTCATTCTATTGCCAACCCTTACCTATTTTATAGGTAAGGAGTGCGTGCGTGTGTGTGTGTGTGTGCATGCATCTTTGATTTTGTGTCTGTTTCTTACTATATGACAACTGGCAATGGCTTGTGTTCCTATAATCTAGCTGTCTAACAAAAAGAAACTGATAGAATATGGACCAGATTTTAAAATAAGTTGGCTACTCATTGCCATCATTTTGATTGAGTAAAACCCTTCAAGTTGGTGCCCCAGCATGGTCACAGCCCAGTACCGAAACAAGTAAAAACAGTAGTAGCAGCAGCAGCAGCAAGTTATCTATGGGTTAACCTTGCTTAAAGAGACAAATATTCAATGTCCTTCTGCTATGATGATCCCATCTTTTTCATCAGGTATATTTTATCCCATGTGTTATCCAAAGATAGTGGAATGTGACTTGAGGATGCTTTGCCTGCCATATCAGACAGGTTGAACAACTCCAATGAGGATTCATTATCACACATGGTAGTGGTATTATTATTATTATTGAGTGAGAGAGCAGCGCATGCCATCAAAGTGACACTGGGGCACAAATATACCCATCATGACTTCTCATCTGATAAGGGTGCACCAGGCACATGCATCACAACCATATGTGCCCAACATGGTGATCTCATATTAAGATAAACAACACACGACCTCACAGGTAAGGCCTAATTAGAATTTTCTTCAGTAGCCCATCCACTCAAAAGGTCCCTAGTAGTAGTATTAATGTGGCAAGTGGGCAGAATCATTAGCACACTGGGTAAAATGTTTGGAGGCATTTCATCCATCTTCACATTTTGAGTTCAAACTCTGCCAAGGTAGACTCTGCCTTTCATCCTTTCAGGGTCGATGAAATAGGTACCAGTTATGTACTGTAGTTGATGTAATCAACTAGCCCCCACTCCAAAATTTCAGGCTTTGTGACTTTAGTAGAAAGGATTATTATTATTAGTTCTGCAGCTGCTACCTTAGATCAGTTTTGAGCTATAATTACAGATATTGTAGCCAGTTTTACTTCAGACAAACACTTTTCTTTATTTAACATATGAGAGTATGATTTGATGGGAATTTGGCAGCTATTTCTAACAGACAGAATTACTGTTTTGAAGCTGATATATCCTCCATCACTATATATTGCTGAGGTGAAGTGCAGGCATGACAATGGTTTTTAAGTTCAATCAAACTGTAAAGCATCTCAGTCAAGAAATATTTTCTACTATAGGCCCCAGATTGAATAATGCATTGTGAATAAATTTGAAAGTTAGAAGCTAAAAGAATCCCATCATGTGTGTGTGTGTGTGTGTGGTGCATGCACACACTCATGCATACATTTGTTCATTGACATTTGCGCTTCTTTGAAAATAGCTCAGCAACAGGTGTTTATACTGTCACTTCCCGTCAGTGGGTTATTCACTGGCTTTGAGCCTTTAAAGACACATGGAATAAGAGATCCCTAACTTGAAAAGCTTGTAAGCATTAGTGTCAAAAATGGCATCTGGCTATAAAACAATACCTCAATAATATATTTGTCTAACTCATACTAGCTTGGTAAAACAAGCACAAAAATGAAGAAGGAATTATAACTAAGGTAGTTGGCAGAAATTGTAGTGTTTTATCAGTTGGGTTTTTTTGTTTTTTGTTTTTTTTAATCCAAGGGAAAGGAGCAGTGTCCACACGTTTTACTGTCCTTCCTAGGAAGTGAAAGGCCTATCAACGTTGATATTGTTCAGCTTGAGATTATGCAGGTTTCAGTTTTAATACAAAACAGACAAGAAGCAAGTTCTTTAGAATTGTACTGCTGGTCTGAAAGGAAGGAATGAAATAAGTGTTTGATGCATGATTGACAAGTGAGATGCAGTAGTACTGGTGAACAGGAAATAGAGGGATGCATTGACTGGAACAGGACAGGGGTAGTTTATAGTTAGTTCGTTCAGAGGAGCAATACAGTACAAGATAAAGAGAGGCAGCAAGTTCTTTGGAAATGGTAATGTATCAGTGGGTGGAAGTTGGCTAATTTGGTGGACGATTTTCATTTTGGAGGGGTGTTTTGTTTTTCTTTTTATGTATCTTGAATGTTTGTAGAAGAAAAAGGGAGAGAGGAAGGGTGTGTGGAGAGAGAGAGAGAGAGAGAGAGAGAGGAAGAGGAAACAGCTGTTTCATACCATGTATGGAAACAGTAGTTTGCACTTATGCCATAGAGTGAGGGTCAGAAACTATTCAAAACTGAAGTAGTTTCTGGACCTGAAAAGGAAGCCTAGTCATTGGAATTCTATTTTGGGTATGTTATAAATTTGTGGTCACCATGCACAGTCACAGAGATTGTGAAGCTTATCATTTGTAAAATTAGTAATTGTTTATTGTCCATGTCTACTTTAAGAAATACTAGTATACTGATGGCATAAAAATGATAACTATTTCAATTCTAAATATATAGTTTTTCCTATTTTCTTATAATTTAAAATTTTGAATATGTTCTGATTTATTCTCAATTTCTGTAATAATATAAATTTTCTCATTGTATCTTCAAAATTATATTATTTAAAAGAATGTGATTGCTGTCAAAACTTCATGAAAGACTTATCTCTATTAATACTTAATATTGTGTTGCTCTACCTCATTCTATAAAGGTTTTCACTGCAACATAGACATATGGAAATGATATGTGTGTATGTGAGAGAGAGAGTGTATGTGTGTGTATGCATATATATGTATATATATACATGCCAGGACCACCTAATTGGCTTCCATGCCAGTGGCATGTAAAAAGCATCATCTGAACATGATCGATGCCAGGGCCGCCTGACTGGCTCCTGTGCCAGTGGTACATGAAAAGCACCCACTACACTCTCAGAGTGGTTGGCATTAGGAAGGGCATTTAACTGTAGAAACATTGCCAGATCAGATTGGAGCCTGGTGCAGCTGCTGGCTATCCAAACCTCTGTCTAACCATCCAATCCATGCCAGCATGGAAAATGGACATTAAACAATGATGATGATGATGATGATGCTATATATATATATCTATATATATATAAAGATAGATATGGCCAGTCTATGGAGTTACCCTGAGTTTCACATCCATAAAGTTCTTAGATTTACAGTATTTTTTCAGACCCTAAAACCAAGCATTTTATGGATGAGAAACCTCATAGACCAGCCATATCTGTCTTTATTTATGTACTCTACTGCTCTTTTGGATTTATGATCTGCTAAAGATATCTATATATGTATATATCATCATCATCATCATTTAATGTCCATTGTCCATGCTGGCATGGATTGGATGGTTTGGCCAGGGCTGACATGCTGGAAGGCTGCACCAGACTCCAGTCTGATTTGACTGGATGCTCTTCCTAACGCCAACCACTCTGGAAGTGTAATGGGCACTTTCACATGCCACTGGCATGGGTGCTATTTGCGTAACACCAGTATCAGCCACAACTGTGATTTTGCTTGGCTTGATGGGTCTTCTCAAGCATGACATAATGCCAACGTCATTGCCTCTGTGAGGCCCAACACTTGAAAGGAACTCAGCCACTTTGCCTCCATGAGGTTCAATGCTCAAAAGGAACTTAGTCACTTTACCCCCATGAGGCCCAATGCTTGAAGGGAACTCAGCCACTTAGCCTCCATGTGTGTGAGTGTGTGTGTGTTGATAGTTTTGCATATGTTAAGGCATTGTTTGTCCTACAAGTAATGCATGCATATCCTGACTTACCAAACAAATCAATGATAACATGGGTACTTTATGATATAATGTGAATTTTAGGATTAAAAATGCAATTGATCATCTGACTCAAACCACAGCAACCTTTGAAATAAAGATTTTGTGCAGTCATCATTTTGAATTTATGGACAAGTCTGTGTGTATGCTGCTATGTGTCTATGCTTGTAAATATACGTACAATAAAAGGTTTCTCCTACCTTTTGTCTTATAAACAATGAGTGTATCATATAAGGCATGTATAATGAAGCATCAGAAATGAATCCTAAGAAATAGCAGTTATTGTGTGTATATATAAGCAAGTGAATGTCTAAACATCGATTTGCATCTTTATAAGAGAGAAAGAGAAAAGCAAAGAAGAATGCATGTGTGTATGGGACAATATTACATATTATACATTTCTGAAGAACAATCTGAGTGAAAAAAATAATGACTCCACAAGTGAGATTTGAACCACTCATTTACTGGTAAAATGGGCAACTATTTACATTACAGGCACCTCACAGCTTTCTTTTCTCAATGGAAAAAATATATTTTGCTCTCAAATTATTTTCATTTCAAATGAGAAAATGTTTGTTATCCAGTATATTTTGCACTTAGATTTAACAGCTACCAATGAACTGTTTCACTGAAAGAAAAAAAAACATACAACAGCAATTATTCGTAATACAAAAGAAATATTATCCAATAATTCCTGCCCCCTCCCTTCTCTGGTTATGCGTAAAATAACAGGTGATGTCTAGACAAATTCTATAACAAACCAAGTGAAGTTTGTAGTCTTATCTTGCTACAGAACCTATCAAACCAAAGGTATATATTGCCGGTGTTGGCTCCAGAACAGTGAATATCTCTTGGATGGCACCGACAAATGATCATATTGGTTACTCCATTGAATATCGAAAACTAGGTAAAAATTTCTTCACTCTTCTTTTTCTCACCTATTTTCTATCATTATTTCTTCTAAACACATTTACTCAGAGAAAAACATACAAACATACACAAATATATGATTGTGTGTGTATGTGTGTGTGTGTATATATAAAACATTTAAATGAGAAACAGTTCTACAAAGTGGTATAGTATTGTAATTGCAACAATGCTGCATTTTTATCAGTTTGCTGACAGATTTCACTTCTCATTATATGTAAAATGTATATATACATATACTGTTTAACAGTTCAAATTTTAATAACATTTACCCAGTGTTCCATTCATTTTCAAATCTTGCTATTATGCCTGGTACACACAGATGGGAAAGAGTGATATACATACAAGAATATAATGGTGTCAACAGTATATCACTTTGAACAAGTTTTAAAAATCAAAAAAGCAGTCAAAACATACATAAAATATTGGACAGTGTTTGTTTAGATTGAAGTGTTCAAAGAAAAAGTAAAATCTGTTAAAATAAATCAACAATAAACTATTAAAAATGCAGTTTTCAATACTATATACAAATGTGTGTATGTGTGCGTATACATACACACATACACACCTGTATATATACACACACATATACACATATTCACACAAATAAAAAATAAATCAAACAAACTTCCTCTATCTTCTATTGAATTCCTTTTGTTCTTCCTCGCTCTACTCTTTCTTATTTTCATTACATTTCCCTTTGTCTAACTTCCTTGTCATCTTTATTTTGTTCATCTAACTTCAATTGATACCAATTTAGTTTCGAGTTAAATCTAACATCTTCAGTTATTATCAATGATAAATTATTCACAAGTTTGTTTCTCAGTAAAAAAATATATATGTATAACAAATTAAGTATTTCTTTTAAAGGAAATCAATCATCTTTAGTTTCTTCAATATTTGCAATGTTTAAAACAAAAATTGTTTTCTGCTAGTAACCAGCAAAATAATTATCAAAAAATCTTTCTGAAACAAAATTCTGGAGATAGATGCTGAAACAATTTTCTAAAATAATTTACTGAAAATAATTCTCTGAAATAATGTTCTGAAAACATTTTTAACAAAAATTAAGAAAACTTCTAAGAATTTTCTGTAGAAATACTGAAGACAATAACAAATTCTGAAAATAATTTCATGATGACAATCAGAATATTATTTACTGGGGAAACTTTGAGTGGAAACAAAGTTAATGCCTTGTTCTGAATTATTTTAAAGATTTATAAAACCTGAAATTAGTTTCATAAACGTTTTTATTTCAGTCTAAATCTTAGGAATACTGTCAGGTGATTATTAGGAATAACTATGGAATTAAGGACACAAGGAAACTAATATTTTCAATTCCTATCACATTTATCAAGAAGTATAAGAAATCATAAAATAGACTAAAAATAGCACTGACATGAGAGTGGTACAAGTGAAGGCAGCTGCTAACCAGTTTCCAACTTCACATACATTTTATGCAGAATTCTTCAAATTTTTATTATTTCAGACATTTGCAAGCTTTTATTTCTTCAACAAAATCTATTGTATAGAATGCATATTAGTATCAATTTGGCAATGTTGGTAATTTATGTTACTCTACTTGTGTGCATAATCACAACAGAGTGATGATTTGACAGCAGCCACATTGCAAGTAATAATGATATTAATAATCAAAATGAGTTCAAATTCAATATACCATAAATTTAAGAAATATTTATGATAAAATCTAATAATTAAGAAAGATGCTATCCTCATCTTTAAAAAAATTACTTACCAGTTGTAATGTATTGTTTAGGTTTAAGAATTGCAGCAGGGTAACTTGATACAGCATTAGAAAATTGGTCAAAAGATTTATGGCTTTACATCCCATTGCAAACACTGCATTATGGTAATGTAGAACAAAAGTTCTTAACTGCTTTATGATTCTAGACTACAAAGGATTTTCCAATATATTTCTGCATCTCCTTTGCCAGGCTGTCAAAATCATCACTATTAGCAATCCTATTAGGTACCAGTATCATTTCAAAAGCTTAGTTTTATTTTAGATACCAGTAACAAAGAACAGAACTGAAAACAAAATCATTGGGATTTTGTCATATTTGTAACAATACTATAAGTCAAGTCTCTTGGCCTTGGCCCTTGATTCCTATACTCACTTGCTAAGAACCTCTGATGTAAAAGGATGATGGGCAAGTGGAAATGATATTGGATTTCTGTTCATGAGCCCTGAGTTCAAATGTACTACTAGCACCTTGTGTTTCTGTTCAAAACATTTAAGTTGCCACTGTTTGAGTTTATTCTGATATTTGGAATAGGTTTCTGATGTTTGGAATAGATAACAGAACATTAAAGAATGTTCAGTGGTTCTGATTGTAGAGTGTACGTAATTGTTTGTACATAAAAGTTTATACTACATTAACCTCAGTGCATGATGAGTTTAATGTGGGACACACTATTAAATAGGTATCATCTTTAGTCACAAGTGATGGCCATTACTTTATTTTTGTACAGCAAAAATTTATAACTCTGGTTAGCTCAGTACAGCTTTCTGTAAATAGGTACAAGTTAGTAACTCTAAATGCAGTAAGAATCAAAGGCAATAATAAATAAATATTTATTTGTTTATAATGTTCATTTATGGTCCACCTTTGAAACTGGAACAGGCAACAAGAAATGACCCACCCCACCCCAGTATATTTTTCTTAAATACAATGTTAGTTGAGATCAACTTTAATGCATTGGTTGATCCTTATATCTAGTTAAGTGCAGGCTAATATATCAAATGAAGAGAATAAAAAATAATATTTAATGAATTAAAATTATATCTTAGTGAGAAAAAAATCCTTAACATTAATGACAACTCTTGTCAAGAAAGGAAGGAGAGGACTCTGAAATTTGTATTGATTAAAAACTTAAACGGGTGCATGCAGCAGAGGAATGGGTGTGATTTTTGGCAAGTATGGCAACAAATACAGACATGTTTCAGTCTTATTCAACCACCTCATTAAAATCTAGTTCAGCTAATACTTACAGACATTAGGAATTTGTTTTAATATAGGAATGTCTTAATATAGGAATATAGATGTTAAATGGTGATGATGATGATGACAGTGAACTAAATAGAATGTTTCATCAAATTGAAATTATGCTCATAATGAGAAGAAAAGCCATTAGCATTAGCAGTAACCCCTATCAAGTAAAGCAAGTTATACCTTCACTCACAAAGCCATTTTCACCAGCAAGCATGTCTGTTTATATAATTAATTTCTCTGAACTAGAGTTGATAAAACTAGTACCAATTCAATACTGGGTACTAATCAAATATATCTGCCCCCTCAAAATGTAAGGCTTTATGTATGCCTATATTAGAAATCAATATTTCAGACTAATTTCTTATCTTAAATTTCAAATGCTATCTTTAAAAACAGTAATATACTTGAAGTCAGTTGTACCTCAGAAAATAATATTTTCAAACTCAGAAACCACCTAACTTAATATTATTGCTACTATTTTATTTTAATATCTACTATTTTATCATTAAGAACAGACTATTTGACTTCCTAGACATCATGGCTGCTTTTAAACAATATTAAGCAAAAAATATGTAGATTAATACAATTTTTAGCAATGAATTGATAAATCTACACTAAACTATAATAATAAAAATAATAATAATAATTATAAGTTTATTGTATATAGTGCTACAACAGAACATACACCCTGGCCCGGTTTGCTAGGTGTCCTTAGCAATCCCTTCTCAATATAATATAACACAGCTAGAATGCTTGTATCTACATGCATCCATGTTATGCTGCTAAATTTTTGCATTCTGCATTATACTGTTACAGTAGCTCCAGTTTTAATTATATTCATTAGAAAAGCCAATTAGTAAGTTCATATTCTTAATTAAATAACCTTCATTTAGTTTAGCACCTAGTCCTTCAGTGACTTTAGCAAAGTCTTCTCTATGACAAGCACTTGAGCCTGATTTCCAATCTGAGGACAATTCCCTCCCCTTCTTTCCATCCAATTTTTGAATCCTTGTACTGCATTTTTCCATCCGACTAAATTATAAAAGGAATTATCACCATAAAAACAATTCAGCTTGGCCTACCCGTACATACCTGTTGAAATTATAGGAGACGTTTTCATAAATGATAGGAAAATGATACAAGATGATTATTATATACCTAGGGTAGCCAAGTGGCATATTTTTTTGAAAAGACATAGCACATATTAAATAAGACATATATACTGCTACATGATTTTACTCAAAAATGTACACTGGTTAATCTGTGTTCATTGAAGGATTTTATTGAGTTCTTATTTTTCAGTTGTTATTTGGAAAAAATTCTAGATGGCAGGATGTTAAAACCATATTAGGGAAAATAGCACTGAAACACAAGATTATTTCAGGAGCTGCACATAATACCTTGGAGAGCCACATGCAATTAATGACATTCCTTTTAATTACTGTTTATAAACCATTATTTAAATAAATGACATTTTCACTTTCTACTTGCTTTATGAATTTAGAAAGTCATTTGAATTTAGCCAAGGTATATATTTGTCTATTTATAATAAATAATTTCGTAGAAATATTATGTTTTTACATGCATGTGTGTTTGCCTGTATGTGATTACATATATGTGTGTGTGTATATATATATATATTATATATATATATATATATATACATACACACACACATACACATGCACTTATAAACACACATAAATACATCCTCACCTATTTCGATAAGCATATATTTGTCGTCCTGAATAAGTTTTACCTAGCAATATATGCTTTCAGAAAATTTTAGAAAATGTTGATAATTATGAAGAAACAAGTTTGTTTATAAGAATAAATAAATAAATAAATATCTAAATTTTGTTGCTAACCCTCCCATTTACCCTTCCCCCTCTCTCTCTCTCTCTCTCTCTCTCTCTTTATCTATCTATCTATCTATTCTTACTTTCTTTCCAAACAAGAATTTCTATTCTACACTAACACACTAATTTTCTTGGTACATTTTATTTCTTTCTTCTTGGTGTTTTATCAATCAATTAATACAGATATTAAAACAAACAAAACTTTTGCAAGTTAAACAAACAAATACTTTTTTTTTAATTTAAACAATATTTGTATATTTGCTGACTCAAATTCTTCAATGACAAGTCAAATTATGAGTTAATTCCTTAAAACACCACAAGTCTAAGTGTTTTTTTGTTTTTTTATAAAATCAAATTAAAATAAAAAGCAATATATAAAGAAAATATATGATTTAATTTGTGTTTTTTCCTTTTAAGAATCATTTCCTGAAATTAAAAGCTATTTAAAAATCATTATGAGGATATTGAACCGAAAAATTAAAGCAAACCACTCACAATATCAAGACAAGTCTAATTTATAATAATAATAATAATAATAATAATAATGAATAATAATAACCTTTAAGAATGTATAAAATATCTAAATATCTAATTATCAATCTTCATTTTAATTATTCTAATTATAAGAGAAACTACAAATAAATATTGTCTGTAATGCATGTATGCATATATATATATATATATATATATATATATATATATATATATATATATATATGAGAGAGAGAGAGAGGGGGAATTAAATAAAAGGAAAATAAATAGTATAACTTATTTAGGAATGTTCTGTTGTGTTGGGGAGAGTCTTTTTCTTTTAGTGCCTTATAATTTAACACACTCACCGGTAAAATTTCCACTTATTTCTTTTTTATTTTTCTAAAATATTCATTGGGTCTTACAACCTTTTCAATAGGAAATATATTTCATTCTAACTTTCAACGAATCATATATCCTAGGTTCAAATAGGATATTCAGAACATTGCATAGAAAATAATTCTGAAATTCTTGTCATAATGAAAACAGTATGTCAAATAGTCCTAAAAGAACCGAGCAAAAATGTCGGTGACAATTTTCCGCAGGGAAGTAACTCATATATATATATATATATATATTTGTAAGATTTGCCTCCCCTGTTTGATTTTTTATTGTCTATATAAAATCTGTTGAGTTCTACATATTTTCAATTATGCAACTAAACATAATATGAATAAATTATCTGGTTTAAAGCAACTTTTCTATTTATTTAGAAACAAATAAGTTATTCGTTTTCCTTTAATATGTATCAAAGAGTAAATTTCAATTTATTGTTTAAGAAACAATTATCGAGTTTAGTCATCGGAAAAGAGGACAATCAGTAGAAAACAGGGAAGAAATTTAACATTTCCACAATTATACAGCATATCAGCGGATATCAATGTTCCCCTCTAGAAAACGCGGAGCAATTCAAAAGTATTTGTAAATAAAATATTATTTATACTTGAATTAATGTTTATAATTAATATGTATATATATATATATATTATATATATATATATATATATATATATATATATATAATTCTATAATGTGGCACAATATGGTCCCATTATTCAATCGGATTTTGGTAATTTGTGCCTTTCGAAACACGTGTAGAATGAAATAAAACGATTTCTGTTCAATCTGCGTTCAGCTCCATTTCTTCAATTCACAATAATGTTATATATATATATATAATATATATATATACATACATACATGACGAACGTATGTAAATGAAAGGTAACTTAAAATATATATAGATACTTTGAGAAGTTTCATATAATTAATTTATTAAACATTGAGAAATATATAAATATAGCGAAACGAGATAAATTTTTCATTCTCTCTCTCTCTCTATTCATATCTTGCCTATCGATAGGGGAGATAACTCTTACAGCAAAACCGAATGTTTTCAAACTATTTTTCCAGATTACCTCTGAAATTTTTATCAGCAGATAGATTAACTAATATAGAAGCTTGTATTATTTGATATTACAATTGATAATGTGCAAAACATAGAAGAGCTTCGCTCAGGAGTTTTCGGTGATGGTTTTTTTGGTATTTCATATACTATAAAGAACATTAATCTCATTGCTCATTTTAGTTCAAAGAATGCCTAATAGACAAATCAGTAGTTTTGTGCAAGCCAAACATTAAATAACTGAAGTAAAATTTAAATCCCACAAGATAATCTATTTCATATTCCTTTGAAAATGCAGAAACACTGGAATAACTTGTATGTATTTGCAACAAGTATACACATATGTATTTATTTATATATACATTAACTTAGGGACTCAACAGTTAGGCAAGCAATGAAACATAATATTAGATTAATTGGAAAAATGATTGCAAATGATTTGTAAAACTTGCATCACTAAAGAATTTCAACTTACCACATGAAATGTTTAAAGTGTAATAAATCATAATTTAAACTTGTTTAAATTAAGACAGTTGCATGAAATTAATTTGTGAAGAAAATAAGCAAATCAGTAACAAACAAATCATTGATAATTTAATGCATTTTCAGTTATTTATATTTGAAATTTTTTTTATTTAAAATATGTTCATAAAAATTAAAATACTTTGTAGTACATAAAATCTTCTTGAAATCTATGTTAAACTTTATCAATGTAATCTTTGAAAAAATAGATATGTTTTTATCCATACATAAATAAATTTAAAAAAATAAACTATAGAAACACTTTAGCATTAACCAATTAATTACTTTAATTTGTGATTTAATTATAACTAAAGTAAAAAAAAAAGTTTAAGTTCTTGCATTTTAAAGTTATAATAAAATAAAATAAATAAAATCCAAAGAAAAATTATGAATAAATTCCAAAACATTCTTGTCAAGTCTGATACTCTTCTTTTCTTCTACTCTTACCATTTTACATCCATCACCACCACTACTAATACTACTACTATTACAACCACTTTGCTGCTGCCACCACCACTGCTGGTGCACATCTCTGCTTCTACCACAAACAAACTTTCTGCAAACTTTCTGAATATTCAAACTGTTTTGGGTGGTAGGTGATGAATCGTGGCAAGCTACACGATATCTGTGGAGGAAAAAGTGGAGTCTCTTAGGTTATCTGGAACCAGGGACAAGATATCAAATCCGTGTGGCTGCTCAGAATAACGTCGGTGATAAAGCATCCAGCAGAGTTTTAGAAGTTCAAACTGCTTTCCAAGGTAGGTAAAGAGGAGGGGGCATGTTCATGTATGAGGTTTTTGATAAAACACTCCTCTCCCTGCAACCAAACCCAAGAAAACACATCATCCTGCAATATCTATTATCACCCATTTTGAAATTCCTTTTTATAAACTTTTTGAAATCTTTATTATTTATTTGTTTATTTATTTGCACTTATCTTAATGGAGTCTTATTTAAAGAATTATTGTGGACCTTGAAATGAATATATGGCTATTGTAGCCAATATCACCATCACGTAGCAATATGTTGTCATGGTAAACATCATCACCATTTTCATTAATGTTAACACTCCGATTGTTTATATGACAAATAATCTTCACAAACTGCAACTGTGACCATTCTCCTATCACTGCATGTTTGTTCACTAAATGTATAGCATTGGTTTTTTTACCATTTCCTGTCTAAATTTAACATTATGTTAAATGTAGACAACATTTCGTGAAGAATGAGTTGTAAATCTTTTTATTTTTTCAGCAGTCATGTATCATAAGACAATATTGTTACACAGGTCAATAACGAGGGGGAGGTTACTGTTGTCATTATAATTTTAAAAAATTTTGTTTATGTAAACCTGAATTTTATTTATTTATTTATTTATCATACTGGAATTATATGTCAGAATTCAGGAACTGAAAGGATCATAATATTCTGCTGACCAAGAATCAAAATAAAACTTCTTCAAAACAATTATAATTTACTTCCTCTTGTTATTGTATTTCTGTTTTCATAGCTACATGATTTTTTAATATATTTCTGAATGTCTAACTGTTAGTATAACTTATTTTGATGCAAGATTATTACAATTTAGTAAAACTTCACTACAGCATCATTATGTAGTTGATTCATTTGTATGTCACGTGAATAATATCTTCATCATACTCTGGTAAAAAAAAAACTCTGTTGTAACTCTAAAAGTCAAATTAAACCAGGGGAGAATTAGCAGGGATTATTACCAGGAATGTGACATGAACTGCTCAAATGACTTTGTCTTTTGTGATATAATTATGTAGCTAACACATTTGCTTCTCAACTACATACTTTTTGGTCACATCCAAAAAAATGGTACACTTTGACCAAGTGTCTTCTACCATAACCCCAGGCTCATTAATATCTTGTGAGTGGAATTTGGAAGATTGGAATTGTATGGAAACCTAGCAGAGGGGCCACATCTGCTCTTGTGTAGTACATTAAATCTATCAACCAATTTTATATAAACATCTGGCCCTCAGGTATCTTTAGTGAATGCAAGTATTTGGACCAAGTATCCGAAAGAAATGTTTTGCACAATTTGTTTCGGCCATTTTTACATTTCTGATTTCAAATCCCACTAAGGCCAATCCTTTAGGGATTGATGAAATAAACTACCAGTACTACACTCAATTCGATAGACTACTTCTTTCACCACCAATTTTTGTGGCCCAGTGCCAGTATTAAATACAATCATTATTTTTATCATTGGAAGTGTCATAAAAAGTGTTTTGAAGTACTTGCTCAATCTCTTTACATTTTGTGCTCAATTTCCACTAAGGTCAACAGTGCTTTCATCGTCCCAAGGTCAATAAAATAAAGTACCAGTTGCATACAAAAGTCAATTAAATCAATTAACCATTCCCCCATGTCTCAGGTTCTGAACCTATAACAGAAACAACTATTATTATTATTATTACAACCATGGATTGGCAGAATCATTAGAATTATCAGATGGAATGCCATGCTGCATTAGTTCTGGTATTTTACATTCTGAGTTCAAATCCTAACATGGTCATCTTTGCCTTTCATTCTCGTCAAAATGCTAGTCAAGAACAGAGGAAGTTCAATTTAATCAAGTAATTTATCCTCACAGAGGTACTGGTTTTGTGCCTAAAGTAGAAACAATTATCATTATATATATATATTTGCAAGACCAAAAATTTGTTGGTGTTAACTATTTGACTAGAATGTTAGGACCAAACAAAATATGAAGAGGCTTACTTATCAGTAGTCTAGTAATTCTAAAATCCATTAACATGTCAACTAATAATAATGATTATTATTACTCAATATTATTGTATTTTGCTTTATAGTATTTTCTTTAGAAGATATTCATGACTATATATATATATATATATATATATATATATACTTATACTTAACAAATATATTCCAGGAAATCTAGTTAAATGAACAGATATTTAATTATTTGATTGAATCAAATTGAAATTTTTACACACAGAAGGAAATATGAGGGAAGAAAGGATGGGGTTTATGTGATATCATACGAAAATTTTTGCTGTAATTGTATAAATTTCACCTATCAATGATTTCTGTCAACAACTCCAGTAATTCCATGAAAAATGAACACAGACCACAGACATAAATTCATTGTATGCACAAACAAAGAATATTGAATTTACACCTGTATGCACAAGCATGAAATACACTTCCTTGTATACTTCCTGTACTCAATTTGCAGAAAACTTTCCAAAAAATAAAATAGCCAAAAATTAGAGGTAATTAATTACAAATTCAATTCATAGAATGTACTTATTCCTCTCTCTCTCTATCTCTATCTATCTATTTCTCTCTCTCTCTCTCTCTTTCTCTCTATCTATCTAGCTAGCTATCTACCTATCTTTGTTGCACACTTATGAGGAAGTTTAAGTATGGTGCATACATACTGGATCTTTTCAATAATAACCAATAAGCCAATTCTAGATCCATCCACTAACATATGTCAGTATGAATATGTGTGAGTTTATGTGTGTGCAAATATATATATATATATATATATATATATATATATATATATATATATATATATATATATATATATATTATATGAGATCCTGTGATGAAAATGAATATTGTTGAAACTCAGTACAATGATTGTAAACAAATTATAAGTTGCACATATTTATCTTATTCCATTTTTTTTCTTTTTCTGATACCAAAATACTAAAATATTCAAATATGCATCAACAACCAGACTTTTTATTCCACTCAGGAAATATTTTGACAATTAAAGAATGTTGCAAAGAATTTTGCTGATGCTTTCAAACCATTTAACTATTATTTGTACAAAACCTTTTACCTTTAAACTTAATAAATATTTATTTGTCCAATGTAGTGTAATAAAGTGATAACTGATATAAATTTGAAACATTTGATTAATGTCATAAATATTTAATTCATAACCTTCAGTGCCATTCTATCAGGAAATGATCAAACCAAAAGTGTTCTATTTATTCAGTTCAAATTAGTCTGTTTGCATTTTATGCAAATTTATAACTTTTCTCAAACAAATCTAAGAATATATTTAATAATTAATATTATAACTAATGAGAAAAAAAAACAGCTTTGCAGATGCTTAACCATCACATCTGTATGTAACATTATCTTAACTACTAATACAGGAAATAATTAAACCTTATTAAATATCAACCAATCTTCCTCTTAAGTCTTACGCCTTATTAGACAGAATTTTTTCTTCTAATCAAGCCTTGTAATGACAGCACCATTTCTTCATCAGTCATTCACATCTTTTTGATACATTACTTTATATTCCTTTTGTTAATAGGTGTGTTCCCCAATCAATTCATCCAGCAACTCACATGATTTGTTTAAGGGAACTCATCTATTACATGATTAAACTATTTCAATATATCACCCACCATATTTAATGAATATTGTATTGTTAAGGTCTTTTTATGAACAGTATCAAAAATGTACAATGATTTATCCTATTTTATCACTAAATCATTGTCTTAATAGAGTGAACTACCCTACGTTCTATCTGCTATATTAAAACTGCATGTTTTTCAAGCCACGATGAACTTCATGTTCTCCCATTGCGCTGCATGATGCTTAATACAAATTGCTTGCTCTTTATGTTTATTATCTCTTTTAGATTCAGCTTTTCTTTCTCTAGAACAAGGTAAGTAAAGAAAGAGAATCATGTAAAAATAATTTCATTCTGGGCACAAAAAGAAAACAATGTCTCTCAAAATACATGAAATTTTGCATGAAAAGTATGTGAGTGTGTGTGTGTGTGTGTGTGTGGAAGTTGCTACATAAAATTTCATCTTGATCATTTGGTGATTGGCATTAAGATATTTGAAGCTTGCATATATACATGCCACTTGATTTTCTTTCAGCAACACTAAAAACAACTTGACACAAATTCTAGCTCCTCACATAAACATATGACAAAGTTTAAAAAATTCCAATGAAAGCACCCATGGTAAACTTATAAATGTGAAAACTAATGATTAGTGACAAAAAATGTTTTGCAGGGATTCTTTGTATGTAGGAGGATTTTTAATGGAAAAAAAAGGAAATTTCACTAAAGTGATTTTACTTCTGGGTATAGTTAAGAAATAAGAATATAAATAAATAAATAAATCTGTAATTGTACATATATATAAATTTGGCATTTATATATTTAGCTAAATTGGTTTTATGACTACAGAATATGTAGTTTGGCTTGCAGTGGATGATTTTTTTTTAATATGTAGAGAAATTTGGAGGTCAAATATAAATTAACTCATGGTTTATATTATGTGTGCACATATGCTATGCATGATGTCACACATGTATTCGCATGCACATACATGCACTCACACAAATGCACATGCAAATGAGTGTGCATTCATGCACAGGCAAACATGTCTGTGTATACTCAGATATTTACATACACTTCCTTGTGCTATGTTCCCACTTTCAATATACACATGTAGGTATGCACATATTCATATATGTACATGCACACACACACACACACACATGCATACATGCATGCACATACATGCATACTCACACACACATACACACATACACATGAATATACATCCATGCATTAACAACAGGTATACAAATATTGGTTTCAAATTTTGGAACAAGGCCAATAATTTTAGGGGAGGAAGTAAGTCAATTACATCAACCCCACAGCTCAACTGGCACTTATTTTACCAACCCCTAAATGGACGAAAGGCAAGGTCAACTGTGACAGCATTTGAACCCAAAACAAAATCGGAAGAAATACCACAAAGCATTTTTCCTGCCACACTGACAATCCTCCCAGCTCGATGCCTTATAAACGTACAAATATAAAAAGCTTGAATGTTAAAATTGCATAAAACTAATTGAGTGCTAATTCACTTTTACAAAATAAGTAACAAAATTTTTTTAAAGCGCTAAAGAAATAACTTAATTATCTGGAAACTGATTAAAACATTTTAACTTATATAAATTAGGCAAGCGCCATAAATGCATATATATGCATGTACTACATGTATAAGATCTGTATAATACATGTATTCTATGGTTGTATGCTCACATTATCAATAAATGAAATTATATGAACAGAGAAATATGGGAACACAAGGCAATTTAAAAAGAACAAAATGCATATATGGATGCATACATCTATGCATCTGTGTCATGCACACATGAGCCTATTTACATTTATGCTAATGTTCTTATGCACTCATACACATCTGTGCACATACATACAAACATATATATGTGTGTGTGTACTAACAGATGCACACATATTTGCATATATGTGTGTTTAATATGCAATACACTCATGTAGCTATTAGAATGCTTATAGATACATACAAATGCATGTGTGAATATATTCAACTGTAATTCATCCTTAGTTCACATAAAAATATATGCCAGTTAATATGAGCATTACACACACACACACACACACCTACATATATAGATATAAATGCAACTATCCATACATAATGTAAATAACTAAATGAGTCTATCTATCTACCTATATATATATATCATCATCATTTAAAGTCCGTTTTCCATGCTGGCATGGGTTGGACGGTTTGACTGGGGACTGGCAAGCCAGGAGGCTGCATGAGGCTCCAATCTGATCAGGCAGTGTTTCTACAGCTAGATGCCCTTCATAATGCCAACCAACCTAAGAGTGTAGTGGGTGCTTTTTATGTGCCACCGGTATGAGAGCCAGTCAGGCAGCACTGGCATCAGCTATGTTTGGATGGTGCTTTTTATGTGCTAATGGCACAGAAGCCAGTCAGGCAGCACTGGCAACAGACTATGCATGAATGGTGCTAATTGCATGCCACCAGCACGGGAGCCAGTGAGGTGGCATTGGCACTGGCCACAACTACAATTTCTATTTTTGGTTTCTATTTGATTGAGATTCTGATTGTGATTTTGATTTTGAGTTTTGATTTTACTTGACTCAATAGGTCTCCTCGAGCATAGCGTGTTGCCTGACAGTTCAAAGATACTTTTTAAATGGACTGGTTATGCGACACTGGTATAGGCTATGGCTGTGATCTCACTTTACTTGCCGGGTCTTCTCAATCACAGCATATCTCCAGAGCTCTTGGTCTCTTGTCATTGCCTCTGTGAGGCCCAGCATTTGAAGTTCGTGCTTCACCACTTCATCCCATGTTTTCCTGGGTCTCCTTCTTCCATGGATTCCTTCCACTGTTAGGGAGTAACACTTTTTCACACAGCTCTCCTCATCAATATGCAGCACATGACCATACCAGTGCAGTTGTCTCTCTTGCACACCACTTCTGATGCTTCTTGTCCAACATTTCTCTCAGGTTGCTTGTATTCTGTTGTGTGTGCACAGTGACATACTAGCTTCATTTCTTTCAATGTATGTCCTCAACAATCATGGCCTATGTTTCACTGCCGTGTAGCATGGCAGTACACACACATGCATCATAAAGTCTACCTTTCACTCTGAGTGAGAGGCCATTTGTCACCAGTAGATGTAGGAGGTTTCTGAACTTTGCCCAGGCTATTCTTATTCTTGTGGCAATGCTCTCCAAGCATCCACCCACCACTACAGACTTGGTCACCTAGGTAGCAGAAGCTATCAACTACTTCTAGTTGCTCCCACTGGCATGTGATGGAATCTGTTTTCTGTGCATCTTCAGTGTTTATTGCCCCTATGCATCTGCCTTACACAAAGGAAGGTTAACCTTCCTTTGATGTTGCTGCACCACTCATGTGTCCACAGCTTACACTGGGTACATCTTATGGAGTTTCTACCTACACCTTTTCTACAGATTGAGCATTGCCCACTAGATAAGGGATTGGGGGACCCTGTCAAAGGTTTTCTCCAAGTCAACAAAAGCCAAATATAGGGGTTTATCTTTGGCTAGGTATTTTTCCTGCAGTTGCCTTACCAGAAATATAGCATCAGTGATGCTTCTACCTGACACCAAACCAAACTGCATCTCATCTAAGCAGACTCTCTCCCTAATTAGTTGGATTATGAACCTCTCCGTGACTTTCATCAACTAATCCAGCAGTTTGATATCCTGTAGTTATTTTTATCTAAAGCATCACTTTACATTTGTAGCAGTTGACTATTGTGCTGCTACACCAGTCATTGGGCATGACTCCTTCTTGAAACACCTGATTTACAATACGGGTGACAAGACCATAACCCACACCACCAGGTATTTTAAGCATCTTAGCAGTAATTCCTGATGGGACGGGGGCTTTTCCTGACTTCATATCCTTAATTGCTTTATCTACCAGGGTGCAATCGATTTGGGTAGCCTATCCCTTGACTGGGTCAACATTTGGCAAGCTCTCCTCCTCCCATTCATTCTCCACATTCAGCAGCCTTTCATAATGGCATTAAAACCAAGTGCACCATTATCCATGCAGATACATTTCTCTCCTGTAACATCAATTTTCTCTCACATACTGTCTTGAAATCCGAAATACTTCAGTTCTTTGGTCCTCACATCACTGAACATTGGCAAACTTCTTCTTCTTTTCTGCTTCTCCCTTGGCTATATATACCTGACTCCCAGCCTCACTTCTGGCAATCTGGTACAGTTCCCTGCTGCCCCAACTCTTCCAGGTTTCCCACATATATAGATAGATAGATAGATAATACATAAATACATATATGTATGCTCATACATAAGTGAACATAAATAAATATATATAAGCACTAAAAATAAACATATAGATGCATGTATTCACACACAAGTACACATTACATGTGCGTATCCAAGCGAAAAAAATTATCAAAAAATTTGCAATTAAATAGAAACCTATACTTTTTCCCTTTTATCCTTGTTCAAAAACACATATATCTGTGATGTAAACATTTAAATGAATGTATCAATCCCACCCACATTATCTCTCTCTTTTTTCATTTATATATATATATATATCATATATATATATCATATATATATATATATATATGAATTTGGGTACATATGTATAAATGCAATTTTGAGTATCATCATATATATATATATATATGTATGTATGTAAATAAAAATGCATGTGTGCACGTGCACATGTGTGTGTGTGTATCACACTACTCGCACAATATGCACACACATAATATATTCTGTGAATTGATCTATATATGACCTGACCCATGTCCCACCAACTTACAAAAAAGAACTGATTTAAAGCCATTGAATTCCATTATAAAACACAATATTCTAGAAACTCCCACCCTATCCCAGTCCACATATCAGGTAGTAATATAGATTTTAGCTAAATAAATAAATAACAAACTAAGATACATGCACAATTACAAATTTATTTATTTGTTTATTTATTTATACCTTCAATCCTTAACTACACCCACATGTGAAACTTCTTTACTGAATATTCCAATTTCTTGCATTAAAAATCTTCCTACATACAAAGAATTCTAACAAAAAAATCTTTCTTGTGACTAATCACTAATTTTCCCATATTTGAGCATTCATAAATGCACCACAGGGATCTTCATAAGGATTTTCTATAGAAACTATTTTATAAAGAAACACTGAATCTGAAGAATTTTTGCATGTAAATGTATCTAATTCTTTTAAATTATGTATAGGTAGGAATTTTTTTTTTTATCAGTACTGAAAGAAAACCAGGAGATGTGCTTATAAGCAAGCTTCAAGACACACATACATATATATATGCATACATATGTATGTGCATATATATATATATACATATATATATATATATATATATATATATATATACACACACACACACACATATACCTGTATATATATGTAATATATACATATATTTACAGACACACACACATATATATACATATACACATACATATATATATTTTGTATATATGTGTGTATTTGTGTGTTAATCCACATATTAGTATTAATTGACAGATTCTAAATGATTTATGATTATTTTCAATATATATATATATATATAATATGTACACATATATTTGCAAACAACAATTTGAGATTAAAAACAACAATTATCCAATTTACAGGAAGTGATTCATGTATCTCTTACTTATCAGAAAAATTTACCTCTATGGGTTGGTTGATTCCTGTCAATTGGTTCTTGTTCTTCTTCAGTCTCAAATGTTTAAATTGAAATTTCAACTTTCATTAATAATTCATGTGTGTATGTAAATGTATGTATATGCGTGTATGTGTATAGATAAATATATATATATATATATATATATATATATATATAATATATATATATATAATATATATATATATATATATACACACACACACACACATTATATGTGTGTGTGTGTAAGTATCGTTTTCTGTTATAATCAAGCACTGTTTACAAAAATTCATATTTAAGCCATGTATTATTTAATGAAAATCATTAGTTTCTTAAGAAATTAATTACTTTATTGTTAAAAATATTATTTTTCAGATTATTTTAGAAAATTAGAAGAGGTTCTTCATTAACAAATAATTACATAGGTCTCTATATATGTGTGTGTGTGTTTGTTTGTGTGTGTGTGTGTTTATATACATATATATGTATATATAATAGTATATACAGATGAGACTATGTGCTCAACACTGCATTTGTTGTTGGTCATATGAAATTGTAAATGAGGTTAAGAATTAGAACATAAGTCTAGGGCTTTTATTTTTAACTTCTTGCTAGTTCTAATGTGTGAGACAAACTTGAGTTACAGAGAGAGACAGTCAGAGTTTCAAATGTTTCAGAAGTAGAGTCAAATCCATGTGGCAGGTCATGCACATCATCAGATAAAGCTCACTTTACTGCAACCATCACTTCCAAACCAACATTTTTTCTGAAGTCGTTAAAGCTGGGCATCAGCCACCTTAATTTTAATGGTCTAAGAGGATCAGCAAAAGTCATAGGCACTACTCCTTCCCCACCAATTCATGCAAGGATAAACATGATCTGCTCTTTAATCTATTGAGTTGCAGAACAACAACTTGAAGAATTTGGCGTTCATTTGGCTATACATCCAGAACAAGTCAATAAGACAGGACCCAATGTGTTCTAAAGTAATTGCAAGTTGAGAGTTAAATCTGCAAATTAATGAAATACTCATCAATTAAACAGTACTTTTACTTACTATAGGAAACTATAACATTTGTGATACCTATTTGCCATTAGGTAGATTAGGATAGATATTGGTTGTGAGAAACGAAGTGTGGATCTTAGGGGTAAAAGTTTATCAACCTGGTTTTCAGCATATATATATTATGGATTAGTTACAAGGTGGAAGACAGTGCCCATTAACTTCTGCATGGCTTCTGAAATTGATGCAAGGACAGGACTGGAAACATGGTGGATCTGCTGTAGTCAAAGTCACTCAAGGGTCATGTGATGGTGATGAACCAGGCACCAGGTTAAGTCAACCAGCTAAGTAAAAATAAAAATAAAATATAAAATTAGTTGTAGAAGTGTTTTTTTATCTCAATGTTTAACTACTAGTTTAGACATATTTAAGTTACAAGATACAAAAGAACTACATAGAATAATAGCATGGCATAGTTATACAAATGTATGATGACTATCTTCGTTGAAGAAATTTATCTTCTCTATTTCCCTTTCAGTTAATGGAACTCAGTATCAAACCTCAAATGGTATGCCAAGATCGAATCCCAGCTCCGCCATCAGGACAGGCCTGAAGTCATACATTCTTATAATCCTGACTCAGTTATTCACCATTTTTGCAATGGTGTTTCAAGTCTTCCAATAAAAGAAAATGAAAAAAGGGAAAAGCTCATAACAATGCTACATCTCAGTGATCAGTGAACAAGGTACGAAAAAACGGCGACAATTTTTTTCTTTTACAGAAATGGACGACGACATAAATTATTTCGTACCACTATTCTTTTGACATTCATTACTAATAATGAACATGAAAAAAAAAATTACCCAGAAAAATTCATTTTAATCAAATGGAAATCTACACTTTTTTTTTCTCTTTATCCTTGTCCAGTAACAGATGCAATGAATATAAAAATTATATAAATAAACTTCTCAATAAATACCAACTCCAAGTAACAATATATGCAGTCAACAACCAACCAATCAACTAAGTAACATATTGAAAACTGAAAGTAAAGTATCCAATCAAATCAAAACTAAGCTAACTGTATAAATACAATAATGGCTACTGTTGACAATGTCAAATTAAATATTATTATAACCTCTTGTTTCAATCTGAAATGCATATTTACACTAACAAACATACACATACATACACATGCATGCTCACACACATATATGCACACATTTTTTTAATGTGTGTAAATTTTTTTGAAATTTTTTGTGTTTTTTTTCTCTTCTTTGCCTTCTTTTACTGTCTCACTGCAAATCAGTTATGGAAAATAAAGTGAAGAAAATTAGTGGGTAAAAGAAAAATTACCCACCCAGCCACCACCACCACTCCCCTTCTCCCCTACTGGCTGTAGTGACAGAACTTCGTAGGCATTCTCCCCTTCCCCCATTCCTTCCTCACCTTTTCATCTCAATTCTATCCCAACCTTTGGTTATGAACAATTCATTTCTGTATCTAAAATCTCTCTTATCTTCCCTCTTTTCCTAACTTACCATCACTTTCCTTCCTCTATTTTTCTAACTTTTTGCCTCTCCCTTGATCTGTATTATTTTTCATCATTTTTTTCTTTCTTCCTTTCTCATTCTCTCATCACCCCTCCCCCTCTCTTTCTCATATTTAATTTTATTATTGGCTGTGCAACGAAAGCTTCTGATTGGTTCAAAAATAAATAACATACAGACACATCATCATCATCAACAACTACAATAATAATAGCAAGAACACCTCCTGACATAACCCTCAGCATGTGGGATATTTTCATCATTTTTTTTAAACAAGCATTACAAGCAGTAAATGAAAGAAAAATTTCAAAGATGTGTGTGATGCAATCATATTTCAGAAAAAAAGAAAAATCAAAATGTGAATGACAATGGCAGTGTTAGTATGTATGAAATAAGAGCCCCAACACCCTAAAACATAGGTTGTAAGAATAGAATTTCATTGAAAAATTCTTTTTAATCCTATTCTATCAAAAATGCTGAATGTTTGTTTTGTCTGGTCTAATTTTTATGTTCTTCTCATCACCAGTTAACTCTTTTGAGTAGAATAAATGTAATTATTCCTTCCCCAACCACCACCACCACATGAATCATATGTGGCAGACATTGATCAATTGATCATTTTGGCTGGGCATCAGCCACATCTTTCTCAATGGTCTGGGAGAGTATACTTATTTCATAGGTGCTGCCTCTATATAACAAAATTTTTAAACTTACATGAATACAATATTTCAGTGGTGTTCAACAGCATCACAGCACTCTCTACCACAATCACTACCAACAGATACAATGCTTAACCTGCTAGAAATAGCAGCTAAATCTCCCTCACTGTCTTAAAAAGGGAAGGACACACATTAAATAATGTAGTCATAGATCCTCCCACTTCCAAAAAAAAAAGACGGGATGGTCATGGCTAGAATGCCTTTGATCATAGACGTGTTCAGTCAAGACTGACATAAAATTAAGTAACATTAGCAAGGGTGCTTCTATATAATCACTCAACCTGCAAGAAACAACAGTCAAATCTCCCTCAAATTACACCCCCACCCACCGTCTTCAAAAACAGGGAAAGGACACATTAAATAATGTAGTCCTAGACACCCTTAAAAAGGCAGGATTCTTTTTATTCTTTTAGTGGTTTCAGTCACTAGACTGTGGCCATGCTGGGGCACCACCTTCAAGTGTTTCAGTTGATCATATCAACCCCCAGTACTTAATTCTAGTATTGTACTTATTTTATTGTCTCTATTTGTCAAATCGCTAAGTTATGGTATGGATGGTCAATGTATTACGTGCATATGTACATGTCATATATATATATATATAAATATATATATATATATGTATATGTATATATATACACAAAATATGGGGGTTTAGTTCACAGGTGATCTAAACGATTAGGTACACTAGGTAAGTGCTGTAATAGATTACTAAGGCTCCAAGGTTGTAGCTGAGATGGTAGTTATAGAGCCATTGCAGATTTCCAATATAGTGGATATATAATTATTAAAGACAACAACAAACGTTAAGGCAAGGCAAACATCTCAAGTCATATACGTTATTATTATTGGAAAAAATTCAAAGTCTTATAGCTGTTTCTGGGATATCCAAGAGTATAGGATATTCCATCATCAGAGACAAATAGGGAAAGTGATGACAGAATATCCCATACTCTGGGATATCCGAGAAACAGCTGTAAGACTGAATTTTTTCCAATAACAATAATGTATATGGCTTGAGACATTTGCCTTGTCTTAATGTTTGTTGTCCTCTTTAATAATTATATATATATGACATATATATATGTATAACATATATGTATATATGCTTGAGTTTGTATATGTGTGTGTGTGTGTGTGTATGTGGGTGGGTGTGTCTGTGAGTGTGTATTTAATTGTATGTACCATAAGCAATCCATACATCAGAAACAATGTGTTCAAATTATATCATAATTTGTATACAAATAATGCAGTAATGCAGAAAACTGGATATGTATAGAATGGGAACTAAGAATTAGGGAAATAGGGAAATGAGCACCAGTGTAATAGTGAGTCAAGAATATGTCCTTCTTAAAAGTGAGGTGAATCAAAAATATTATTTTAGATTACATACTTTAATAATAAATGTTACAATCAATCTTAAATAAATTTTATTTAAAAAGACATTTTGAAAGAAAGAATGAAAGAAAAACAGAATGGAAGAAAGAAGTAAACAAGGTGAGAAAATATCTAAAATCAATATATGCAAACTTACACTAGAGACAAACTTTTTTTTTTTTTTTTCTAAGAATTTTGTGTCTATATGTATGCATATGTGTGTATATGTTGGTTTGTGCATTTGTGTGTATGTACAAGCACATACACACAGATGCAGAAACCAACATAAGCATTTTTGTGTTTGTGTGTTTAACGGTCTAATACAATTTGGACAAGTGTTTATATGTGAAAACAGAATACTGAAAATGATTTTAAAAAAAGGCTACCTCAATCAAAATCAAAACTTTCCTACAGAAACAAAGAAATATTGCAGAGGAATAAAAGAAAAGGGGGTTCAAATAATAATAATAAAAACAATGCAAAGAATACACATGGATGACGAATTAATCAATAAACAAAAGGAAAGCAATGAAATATGATAAATATGTGTGCATGTGTGTTTATATATATATATATATATATATATATATATATATATATATTATACATATATACACACAACACATATACACACACATGTTCACATACATGTGTGTGTATATATATATATATATATATATATATATATATATACACATACATGCATGCACATAGATATATTATAATATGTATATATATATATATATATATATATATATATGTTTGTGTAAGAGTGTATGTATATGTATGCATACATGTAATGTTTTTGAAAAGAGGTAAAACAGACAAATCAGACAAAAATTTAATAATTTAAAGTACTTAATATCAAAATATCAAAATTGTCAAGAAAGATTACAATGATTATTGTAGGTTTAACATTTCATCTTACTATTCTTTTATCAGTCAAATAAAGACCATATTTGAGTGGAAATATTCTACAATAATTACTTATTCCACATCAGAACAAGTATTTTATATCATGTCATTTAATGCACTCATTAAAATTGCATTGGAAAATATGACTGTTTAAAAATTTAATATCATTTCAACAAAGTTTAAGCAAATATTACAGTATATAGAAGGAGAAAACAAAACTAAATTAATGAATATGATAGAGATAGTATATGAAAGAATGCAGTATAAAAACAGAGACAACTTATTAAAATATGGAGCTAAAATAAGGTTATTGTTTCAAGAGATAAAATCAGAATGTTAAGCAGCAAATCTTATATACAACACATCAAATGAATTACCCAAGAATTTTATTCTTATATATAACAAACATACTTATCCATGTACTGTAAGATAATCTGATATTCTCACATTTAAAAACAGAGGCACATCTTCACACACACACAATTTATGCACACTCATTTCAACACTTGCATGCAGGCACAGTCATACACACACAAACTTATACATACATATGCATACCCACTCACCCACATATATGCATAATTGTATGTAAATATGCATATACTTGCATGTGTGTATATATATATACATGTGTTTGAGTGCTTATGTTTATGTATACAGTGATGAGCTACCAAAATTTTGACAAGTGGTTCACTGAAAACAATAAAATTTTGATCACAGTCTGTATGAAAAAACATTCCAATATCAATAATGTATTATCACTTCATTATGAGGGTCATGAAATATAATCTTAAAATAGAGTAAAATCCAGAGTCTGGGGGAAACTAACAATGCTCTGCATTGACAAAAGTCATTAAAACAAGAGGTCTGACAATTATAATTGTTTATTTGTTAGGAGGGGGCTTAATATATAATCCCTTGTAGCTTTAGAGTTTATCTGGGAGTGAAAAAGTAAGGGAAAATTGTGAAGTTGAGGGATAGATAGACTTAGTGGGAGAAATGTTAGATTCAGGAAGGGGAGAGAATGAACGAAGCAGAGTTGGGTCAGAGGATTCTTGAAATAACTAGTAAAGGTGTAGCAGTTAGGTGTCAAGTTAAAGGTATAGAAAAGAAGAGAGAGTTTGACAAGAAAATGGATAGATACAATATATGATAAATTAAAGGGAAAAAGAAAAGGATGATGATGCTACAAGGGCACAAGCAATACACAGCACACAATTCCATACATACATATGTACACATAGACACACATGCACACACATATGCACAAACATTCATTAGTACACAGATACATATAAGCACTCATGAACATTTTCATTACAGCAAATAAACTTTACCAATCATCTTAGGTTAACAATGAAAAAAAAAATCTTACACAGCAAAAATCAACTATCCTTTATTGCAAAACAGTAAAATGCAACTGAATTGCAAAGGAGGATTGGAAGAATTATTGGACAACATGTCATAACAGTGGCACTGTAAATTTTCTCAGTAGATCTCTATTCAGAATCCAGTAAAAAATCAACAACCTATCTCATCTTAAAAACCATTTTAGTGACCAGTTTTCGTAAACCAATGCAAAACAGGTCTAGCTCACCACTGTATATATATAAATATATATAAGCATACACACAAACCTATACTATGCATACATAAATAGCCTGATGGACAAACATACATTTACATACAATATAATTAATGACTTGCCTTCAATAATGTATGTTGTTGGAGATGATGATGATGATGATGATGACGACGACGATGGTGACGATGATGATGACATTGACATCGATGTCATTGAGCAGAAGGAATTGTGTGATAATAAGAAGGTGGAGGAGGCGGAAGATATACACATAGTAGTTGTCAAGTTGTGATTTTGTGTTTGAATGTGCTAATGAACAAATAAAACCCAAATTCCTTTAAAGTCCTCTCTCTTCTCTTAGTGTCTAACTGCCTCTGCTCTATTCCACTTCATGTTTATCCCAACGACCCACCATGCACCAACACCTTCACCTCTACCATCACTACATATCTTCTTTTCAATAATGATTTGTAAAGAGATTTTTAAAAGGAGGAAAAACAATTAGATAAGATCAAATGTTGAAATGTAAAGAAGAGATTTCAGAAAAAATATCCCTGAATATATTATCTTCTCTACCCACTCTCTCTCTCTCTCTCACACACAGTATATATATATATATATATACATATATATATATATATATACATATATATATATATATATATATATATATATATATATATTATATATATATATATATATATATATACATACTGCCTCTATTTTTTGTATTATTTCCACCATTTCACATCCAATAAATATTGTTGATATTAGATACATCATTGGATAATCTACTTAAAGCTATGATATCCTGGATAGATTTAATACACTAGATAGTTATATATATATATACACACACACACACACATATATATATATATATATATATATATATATATATATATATATATATATTATATATATATATATTAATCTACTTAATATATGCTGACTACATACCAAATAAGCAAAAGAAACCTACTAGTTTCAATTAAAATTGATGGTTCAAAGTTATCACTAAGTTAAAATCAAAAATTCTTTGACAGAAATAGAACGATAGAAAATGAGAAATCTCTTCATTTCAGAATAAACCATTTGAAACTTAGTCCCTCTGAAGTAAACAAAACAACAACAAAATAATTATTCTTGCTCTTATTTCTGAAGAAACAATAAAATCTTTGCAACTTTTCTTGAATTCCAAATTAGTAAATAAATTTTGATGATGTCATCAAAATTAAGAAATTAAAAATATCAATAATATTGAAGATGATGACATTGATGATAATAAATTTTATTATATAACAACATCAATGACAACAACAGCAATAATAATAATAATAATAATAATAATAATAATAATAATCACTAACAACAGAACAGGAAAAGACCTATCCCAAAATATGAAATGTATGAAGAAATTTTAAAGAGTAGAGGTCATTGAAGATTAGAATAGAAGAGCATTTGGCAGAAATTCAATGGTGTGATTTGGTAAATTCACTTAATACTATCACGTTCATACAACCTTCTACACTTGCATGAATGCACATGCACATTAGTGTCTGAATAGTCAAGTGTCTGTACAAAGTGTTCTGGTATGTGAAGCAGTAAGTAGATGTGTTTGTATGTGCGTGTGATTACATACACATGTATATGTAATGTGTGTGTGTGAGTATGTGTGTATGTTATAAATAGTCATGTATGGCTGTACACATGTGGTTTGTCAACAGTAGGTGGCCATCTTCAATGGTAAGCAGGAGACATCAATCAAAAGAAGACAAAGAAGAAGAAAATGTATAAATTTCATTATTATACACTCAAAAAAAAAAAACAACCAGTACAAAGGCAACTTGAAAACTGAAACAAAATCAACACATTGCTTACACTTGAAGATGAAATTGGTTGTTATTTTCTTTCTTGACTTCCCTCTTATAATTAATTCCTTTGATGTTTATCTATTTGATTTCTATATCTTTCTGGATTCTTTTTTTTATTTTTGGTTGTTCCCTGCATGTTTCCATGTTTAGCATAACAGTTGTCTACTCAACTATTTGAACACCTACTGATATAACTGACCAATGGGTTTTCTTGTCTGTTCAGTGTGTATGTGTATTATTCCAAGAGAAAAAAGATTATGCCAATTCTATGTAACAAACAACTGGTATAATCTACTCAATTGTATTGCAGCTACTCTAAATGAAAAGACACAAAAAAAAGCACTTGTGTTTCTCTTGAAGACGAAAGGACAATAATAATAAAAAGAAATAACGATGATGATTACTCATAATGCAATGGGTAACACTATCCTTTTCTTGTGTACAAAAGAAAGATAAAAGAATAAACTCCTTCCCAATGGTTGTGCCCTAATTCATGGGTTGTGATTTTCATTGCAGTATGAAGGAAAGAATTTAATTTGCAAACAAAAGCAAAAAATAAAAAAAATGAAAAATAAATAAAACAAAAAGAACAATAAATAGACCAACTGAATAATGCCATAATATAAACATGCAAGTTTTGAAAAATGGAATAATAGCCATGTTTGTAAATTGTAAACAGAAATAATAATAAAATGTAATGTGAGAGAAGAGAGAAAAGAAAACAATATGTTATGCTTGACTTTTTTAATCACTTTTTGTGTTTTTCAGTTCAAAACATTCTAACCTGAAAAATGAATTTAAAAAATATCAAAAAAAAGACCAACTATAACATTTAATGAAAGAAAAAAAGGATGACATATTCCCGTGGGACCTAAATATTTTAATTACCGATCTAAAGTTAACCCCAATATAACCTTGATAATTTAATCATAGGGCTAAAGTTTAGAAGCCAAGCATTTTCAAAGCCTACATGGAGAAAAATAGATACTGCAAAATACAAACTCAATTGTTTGGTCACAGTTATTATCTCAATAAAATTTAAGTGCAATATGT
>NC_042997.1:16706131-16713631 GCF_006345805.1 Octopus sinensis | reverse complement strand
ATGTGTGTGTTGGTGTATATATATAATATACACATACCAAATATTCATCGCGTATTGCAAATATATTATTACTCTTATTTACAAGCACACATTTAGCCTCCTATGAAACTTAGCACATTTATAAAATTGCAATATAAACTATGATTTTGCCAGTTGCTGTAATTTTTTCTTATTTTTCATTTGTTCTAATCCTTTATTTGATTTGTTAGCCAATCATTATTATTATTATTATTATCTTGTTTGCTTTTGTTCCTTTTTTATTCTCTTTTATTTTTTAATACCCTAAATTCTAAGAACATGACAGTAAAAAAAAAAGGAACAAACTTTCTATAGAAATGGAACAATTTCTCCCAATTGCATCCATTGGTGAGTAATTTTATACTTCAATCCCTTCACTTCCAAAAAAAAGAGAAAGAAAAAAAGAAAAACCAACAAATCATTCACTAAGCATTCCTGTTATGACGTACGTGCACAATTCTCCTCCCCCTTAATAGTCTCTTTTGTATCAATCAATCTATCTGTTATTACACACTTCAAAACATAAGCACACACACGCACATAGACAAACAAACCAACAAAAAAAAAGAATGATTAAAGAAGAAACAAAGAAAATCCGAAAAAAAAGTGCAAGAAATTAGTTTAAAAAATGAAATACAAAACAACAGAGTTACCAATTAAGAAAATTAGCATATTGGTCACTTTGTGATATCAGTTGGTTTATTATTTTTTTAAAAAACAAATAAAGAAAACAACAGCAACAATATAGAAGAATATTTTTTTTTAAGTTTTTATTATTTTTTTTTAATTTGTAAAAAAAGGATTTTCTGTTTCTGTGTCTTTGAATGATGTTTAGTATTCTTAACATGTTCTTTTAGAAGACTCTGGGTTCTTTTATTTGTTTTTTGTTTTGTTTTTTTAACACTTTATCACTTCAAAAAAAATATTGGGAACCTGAGGTGAAATAAGAAGTTAGGATAAAGATATACAAATAATAATAATAATAATAATAATAATAATAATAATGATTAATAACAATAATAATAATAATAATAATCATGTTTGATATAGCAAAGTAATTGTGATGACATCAAGTTCTTTCATCTCATACTTCAACAATTCTTCACTCTCTTAAAATATTCCCAGAAAGTTTTAATCTTCAAGATAAATAATAAAAAGAATAAATAGAAGAAAGAGAAAAAGACCTGGTACCTAATAAAAAAAAAAAGAAGAAAAAAGTTTTTCTGTTTCATTTTTTCTTTTTTTTCTGCATATGCAATCCATCATTAACATAACATTATTAATTAATATTATTACTTTTTTTAACTGCTGCTAATACTTAAATCATCAAGATTGTTATTTTTTTAATTATTTATTCTTTTATTTCATTTATTTATTATTAATACTAGCATATTCTGCTGCTACTAATTCAATTTTCAATTATTTTTTTTTTACACTTTTCCTGAATCAAGATGGAAAGACACCATTTTACAGCTTTTCAAAATTTGTCATCAATTTTTGTAATGGAAAAAAATATCTAAGAAATTTCATTCTTTCTATTTTTGTTGATTTTCTTTTGTTTTTGTTTTCACAAAATTAAAATTAAGAAAAAAAAATGGAAAATATCATGTATCCTCAGATATTTTATATTCTCTCGGCTTCCATATAAATATAAAGCTGGAATAATTTCTTTCTTAGCCAATTTCCTGTGAAAAATCCGCTGAACAGTTTGGATATGTTGCTTTTTATTTATTTTGTATTTACTTAATTCTCAATATCTTTTAGCTTTTAGGTTTTTTTTTATCATAACGATCTAATATAAACGAATTACTTGTTCTCTTTTTTACTAGTTCTGTAGTTGTTTATTACAAACAGAAAAGTACAAGAAATCCCGTAAACATATAGAAATATCAGGAACACAAAGAATTCTTTGAGGTACAAATTTTAGAACAATATATTCAAAAGGAAAAACAGAAAAAGAAAAAGGTCTGCTTACTATTTTGAAATTAATGATTATGCTAAAAAAAAAAAAGAAGCATTCAATAAGATGCTTTTTGCAAGCTTAACAAGGTCCCTTTTTGTTTGTCTGTGTAGTATAATGTCTTATACAGAGCTGACTTAATTTATTCAACAATATCATTGGTATCAGATCACTATATCATCAGACTTAGGCTCTCAACAACTGTATTATACCCAAATAGAGTATCCCTTATTTGGAGCATATTAACTTCAAGCAATATGGAACTATCATGTTGATTCATGACCATATTTATGTGATAACCTGTAACTGATACCTGCTGTATGGCATAACAAATGCAAAGGCTACTAGTCCAAAAAAATTACTGATAAGAAAAATGTTTATTGATATTATTACTAAAAGAATTTCTTTTATTTGCCACAAATGCCTAAATTTAGTTTTAATAGTAATTTGTATAAAAATATTCAGTTATGCAAGTATATTACAATTATACAACTTTAAATAAATTACAACGCAGTTCTTAGCAAACAATTGATACTATATAGCAATGACGCATACTATCTTCTCTGTCAATTTGTCTGCAAGCAACATAGCTATTTAAAAATATGTCTAGCAATTTGTTAGCAAAGCAATTTGTCAGCAAGCAACATAGCTGTTTAAAATATGTGTCTAGCAATTTGTCAGCAAGCAACACAGCTATTTAAAACATGCGTCTAACAATTTTCAGCAAGCAACATAGCTGTTTAAAATGTAACATTCACACTTTCCACTAGTTGCTCAGTTTACCAATAATCTATAATGTTGCCTCATATAAGGACAATTTGGTTCACTTCTAATCTGAAGTAATTCGAAAATTGCCTCATCAGCAAGTTTATATACCTTCAATATAAAGAAAAGATGTATCATCATAATCATTATCATCATTTACGAGTCTCATCAAATCATATTTAAAATGAACATTAGCAAGAATTTGTTAACTAGAATTTAAATCACACCATTTAAAATGTTGAGCTCATTTTAATTCTTTTTTAGTTTAACTTCTTTGTTTCTTTAATTTATCTTTCAGATAATTGCTATTTTCCAACAATTTCATTCATTTATTTAAAATTTGTTTTCAAATTCTTTAATTTTTTTTCTTTTTACTTAATAAAAATATATGGCTTTCATTTTTTAAAGCCATTTTGTCTGGAGCAGGTGACTAAATGTCAAAGAAAAGCTATTTTAGAAGTGACTCTAAAATAACTGAACTGTTCAGACCTTATTTACTCTCACATTCCCATCATATTGGTTGTGCTAGTAGAAAAGAAAAGAAAAAGCTTCGTATTTTGCATATATAATCAAATGTATAGATTCTTTACAGTTTTCTAAAGAAAAATTCTCCCATTTTTTCCTTCTTTTCTTCAATTTATTCCTTCCCCTTCCCACCCCCTCATATTTGTGTCTACATTAGTAATTCTAAACCTCCATGTTGTATCTCTGATTTCAGTTAACACACTGGCAAATAGATGTTTCTGGGGGTGTGGGGTATTTCAATCAATCAGCTTTTGACTTTCATTCATCTATTTTTCTTTCCAATCCATCATTTTATATTTTCTTTTGTCCATTATTAAATTTTTTTTTCTCAACCACCATCTGTGTTATATGTAAAGGACTAATTTTTGTCCAGTCACATGCGGGTGTTTAGAACATATTCAGATATCCACTGTTTTAGAAAAGAACCATCGACATTTATTTTGGATGTTTTTGTTTTTTGGTGGGGGGTAGGGTTATATTTTATTTCATCACTAAGGACTCACATTTTTTATGTGTAAAGCAGTCAGACATTAACAATATTGATAGATAAATTCTGATTCCGATCTAAATTGTCTCTAATTGAAAATTGCAAAAACAAAAACAAACAAAAAATAGAAAACTACATTGGAATTTGATGGAAAAATATTTGAAAATTATTTAGGAAATGTTATCTATTAGTGATATTTCCTGGTTGATAAGAACAATAACAATTTAGGAATTACCAACATGAATAACTAAGGAATTACTATTTTCAAGAATTCCTCTGCTAATATTAAACTAGTTTTTTACAATATAACATTTTACTTCAATACATGATAGACCAAAAATATGACCAATATAACTTGGTATGATCGAAAACAATGCATAAAATAGATAAGAATTAATGACAATAACAGCAGTAACTAAATTAGTAACCAAATGATAATGAATTAATAGGGTAAGTAAATAGCAAGTAGAAGCAAAAACTATAATCACTATCTTAAGATATAATAATAATAATAATAATAATAATAATAATCAAGTAGATGCAATTATTCCAATAAATTGCTATTGATATATTCTTAAAAAGAACTATAGAATTTCTTCATTTTACTATTCGAAAAGTAACTCATTCAAATGTTGTTAAAGAGAGAGAGAGAGAAAGAGAATGAGTGTATGTGAGAGAGAAAGAGAGAGAGATGGAGAGTGAGAGAGGCGAGAGGAATGTGAGAGAAAGAGAAAAGAAGAGAGAGAAAGAAATAAATGCAACTAAATAAACTTCAAAGCAACTTTTTTGTTAATGTTTTTATTTTTACTTACAGAAGAAACAAAGGAAAAAGTCTAAAAACTCAAACTTAAAACTTCCTCTTTGAACTTCAAAAGTGATTTTATATTGTATTATCGAATCTCAGGGAAAAAAAAACTCATGTTTTTTTTACTTTTTTTTTTAAATATTTTTTTTCTTTTTCGATATTTTTTTATTGACATATATTTGTTGTTATTTTTTTTTAATTCCACTCCCACTCACTTTATCCCTGTGTGAATTTTCATATTTTGTGAATTTCTTGGTCACAGCCAGTTGATGACTCCCAAGTTTGTCAATTGTTTTCTGATCCCTAAAGCTAAGCACCATCATTTAATCAGGCTAGTAGTATTTAGATGAGGGGATTATCCATGAAACTCACCTGCATACTGAACCAGGTGCTATTAAGCTACGAATCCATGTTTTACTCATTCAGGAGAGAGTGAAGCTGATTCTTGTGAATAAAAGAATGGGCATGGGAACTACTGGTCCCTATCATTTCTCTTTTTATTTTTTGTTTTGTTTTGTTTTGTTTTGTTTGTTTCTTTTTGTTTGTTTTTTTCTAAGCCCTAATAACAGAAACCTTGGTAATACATTTTATTTTACCAAAGTCCTCGGCTCCAACTGGAGTTTATGAACAGAAAGAGTAAGAAGAAAGAGAGAGCAAAAAAGATAATAGATGAATTTCTTTCATGAAATTCTCATTGACAAGTTGTATATTGAAAATGTATATTTGTACTTTAGTTTTAGTAAATAGTGCTTGGAAACTGAATTATGTATGTGTCGAAGTAGACGATATGAAAATGCCTAGTTATATGTCTGTACATATGCAATGCATACCAAATGCACAGCTGTCTTATATGCAAATGGAACTAGTTTCTAGATGGTATTGTTAGTCAATCTCTGATTATGATAGATAATCAGCAAAGAACTACTGCCTTACCAAGACTTGTATAAAGCTGATGAAACTTTGAATGATTCTTTCAATAAAAAAATACCAAATCATAAAATGAAGTTTCTCTTTCAAAAAAAATTATTAAAAATAATTTTAAAAATACATAATAAAAAGGGAGGATATGATAATTAAAGAAATCTTTATTTCATTCTTTCCATTTTATAACCCATCCCAATTTACATTTTTTTTAAAAATCCCCTTGCCTATTAAAGAACAATAATTCTCATCACCGAAACATTTTTTAAAAAAATATAAAAATAATCATTTCATTCCTTTTTTTTTCATTAAAACTAAAAAAAAATCTATTTGTTTTGATCTTCATTTTTTTTCTTTGTTCTTATAAATATTTCAGAAACAAAAAAAAAAAGAAAAGGAGAAAAGTCAGATGAAATATGAAATCAAAAGCAGAAAAACATCTATGTTTTAATATAAATCTATTATACTTATATCAATGGTAATAATATCGACAATTATAATATGTGATGATTTCGTCAAAAATCCATGATCTAAAAAAATTGATTAAAACAATAAAATAATTTTGTCTTTAAAAAACTACATTTTTTTCTGCCAGTGTGTTAGCAAAATCTATTGATACTCTTTGGGGAGAATGGGGCAAGCAGGGGAGATATTTTTGTCATCTTTATGTTATTGTTGTTGTTGCTGCTATTATTGGTGTGATGTCATTGTTGTTGCTGCTGCTCTTTTCATTATGTTAAGATTACATATAGGTACTGATACATTCTTTTATTTCTAAACTTTTTTTACTTTTGTTTTACTTGGAAGAAGTAGAATCTAATTTTTTTAATGTCTAAATTAAATCTTCTTGCATTATGGAAACCTTTGTGGGGAAAAGATTTCCTGACTTCAGAAGAAAGAAAGAAAAAAATAAGGAAATATCATTAGTCTTTTAATGATCTTCAATAATTTGCTTTGTTTAGATTCTCAATCCCATCTGCCTGCCTCCCACAATATTTTTTTCTCCTCATACAAAAAAAAACAAAACAAACTATGTATATTATTTATGTGTTGACAAATTTCACATTCTAAACAGTTTGTACTAATATTTGATAAGCTAAATTATACCTTTTAGAGTAACATTCATAGATTAACTGGATATCTTATGGAATACATATATACCTCAAATACAATATGAATATATCAGATACTGTTATGTGGTGTACATATATGTATACATACATACATGCATACATACATACATGCATGCACACACACATACATACATACATACACACACACACACACACATACACACGTACATATATATGGTAAATTACAGATTTCAAATTAAGGTACATGGTTAAAGCAAGTGGATACCTATTAGAATTCAGAAACACTTCAAAGTCTATGGGAATATGCAAGATAACTTATATTATGAACAAAATAGATTCAGTGATATCTATCTTAATGCATTACAAATACCTTTGTGTGACATGAATAAATCAAACAATATATTTGCATGCACACACTCATATGTGTGTGTATAAATGTATGCATATAGAAGCAGTACCATAACCAATGAGGGTTATCTGAGGTGTGGTTAGTGCTTTGCATATATATATATAATTCACATTCCTAGATATATCAGATAGTACTTTGAGTGGTAAAATTCAATAATTTAGCTTATATCATTTCCTTATTTGAAAACAATTTTTTTATTGTAATCAGTATACTAATTAATATTAAAACAATAACATAGATTTTTTTAAATGTTAAAGGATTTTTCTTTTGTATATAATTTCTTAATCCTTCCCCTCCCCACCCCCACCCCAATTGCTTGTAAATTTTTCTGCTTTGAAGATTACTTCTTTATGTAACATTCTTTCTTCAACTCTAACAACATCCAATAATTTACTTGCTACATCTAAAGCAGCCACTTTAAAAGACTGCTTTTAAAAAAGTAACGAAGCTCTATTTCCTGATCTGGTTCCCTCAGAAGTGATATTTTTTACAGAAAGGAAATATCTGGTTTATAAA
>NC_042997.1:16681131-16701131 GCF_006345805.1 Octopus sinensis | reverse complement strand
CAGTATTCTACCAGGATCAACAAGGCAAACTCTGGAATGAAATAATGTTTAGTTAAATGTTGTAGTGATCATTTTTAAGTTGCTAAATTATCCTGCTAAGAGCTTTAAAGTAATGGATTATAACCATTATTCTACAATTCATTTCCAAATAAACAGCCCTTGGAAATGGCAGATTTCAAAAACAACGTTTTTTCTAAATTAGTTGTAGATTGTAAGCATCGATGTATGTATGCAAAAATGTATGCCTCTGTGTATGCAAGCTTGTATAACTGTGCATATGGTTTAGCAATTGCTAAAATTATAATAAAATTCTTACAAATTCTTCAATAGTATAATATTTTATTGCATAAACAAGAGAAAAGGTAAATAAATGAAAGGATAGAAAATAATTTTCACTTTATAAATCAATAAATGAATAATTTAATTTTAATTAATAATCAGTTTACTTTAATGATAATGTTAAAATTTCAGGAACTAATGGTTTTGTTCAGTTTCTTTGAAAATAAATGTTGCTGCTGGTATTAGACTTGGCAAAATGAGTATGGATGTTGAGATGCCTAAAAAAGAAAAAAAATTGTCCTCTTATCACATAATATATTTAAGTAATTACAAGTAATAAGACACCTACTGCTATCTATGTGACTACTATAGAAATTAGTACACATGCTTCCTTACAGATATACTGTACTGAAGTGCCCAAATTCAATTGGTTCAATCAAACACATGTGCCTGCTTGCCTTAGTACAGTCTGTCAACTATTCATATACATGCATGAAGTAAATAATGTGTACTGAAAGCAGGTTATGTGCTCATATAAGATTTATTCCTTTTCATATGTGTGTGTGTGTGCATGTGTGCATGCATGCGTGCATGCTTGTATGAGAAATGAGGAAGCAATTAGATTAGTTAAACAAATTAATATTTTCTCTTGGCTAGGTGCAAGGTCAAATTTTCAGATGAGAGAGGTATAGTTGCTTGAATGGTCCAAAGCTGAAAGCACTAAATAGATGACCAAGAATAGCAGTAAACAAAGGCACTTTTCAGAATATAATAATATATTGGGTGTGGGGAGTTGTTCATTTTAGAAATGTTATCAGTTTGCTTTGTTTCACATAACTAACAACTTTTATAACAACTCTAATAGCATTTATAATGATGGTACTTAGAACAGTAATAATCACTTAATGGAGCATGACAATTATATTTCTGAGGTAAACATAGACTCTTTGGTATTCATATTTTTCCAGAGAATATCGCAACTAGTTAATCATAATATTGATTTTTAGCATGAACACAAGGTCTCAAAGATTTCTGGATTAATATAGTTGATTAAAACTGACCCCATTTTTGACTGGAACTTATTTTAAGGACCATATATGAATGAAAGGCAACAGTAATATTAGCAATATCTTCTCTCTCTCTCTCTCTCTCTCTCTCTCCTGTCATCTGCATTCTTTCTCTCTCTCAGATTTCAGTTTGCATGATTTTGCTAAACCAAACTCTCTAACACAAAACAACAACAAAATAGTTTGCAAATTAGTCAGAAAAGCTTTATTAAAATATAAATATTTAAAAGATTAAGTTATGAACTCTATAGGTGTTGCTAGTATCATCAATCTGACAAGGCAGAATCCTCCATGTGAAGAGGGACCCATTACATTAGTAATGGTATTCAGTATTTACTTAATTCAAATACATTATTTTGCTAGCTATTTTTCTTCTTTGCTATCTTTTAATTAAAAAGAAATTCATAAACATTCAAATGACAAACGATACAACATTCAAAACAAATAGTAGATGTTCTGTGATAAGTAGTTTTAATAGTTTTAGATAAGCTGATTATGAAAACTTAAAACAGACAATCCACATAATATACATTGCAGCTTCTTGCAATCTCATAAAATAAAATCAATTAATAATAATTAATCTGTTAAGAGCAGGCAATGCAGTAAGCTCTGTCTTTTTCATATGCTGAGTTCAAATTTAGCTAGAGTTGTTAAATTTGTCTTTCAACTTGTGAGGATAGAGAAGTGTCAATAAATGGGTACCAGTTACATAGTGAGAATGATTTACTTGACAATATTTTACATTATACTTTAAGGCATTCAGCTGGCAGAATCATTAGTATGGTGGACAAAATGCTTGGTGGCATTTCATCCATCTTCACATTTTGGGTTCAAATTCTGCTAAAGTCCACTTTGCCTTTTATCTTTTCAGGGTCGATAAAATAAGTACCAGTTGAGCACTGGGGTCGATGTAATTGACTTGCACCTCACTCACAATTGCTGGCCCTGTGCCAGAATTTGAAACCAATATAAAAATTCATTATTTATTAAATAAAAGTTTAGAAACAGGAATAAGATATTCATGTAAAGTTGCTTTCTGTAACTATTAAAATGTTCAACTAGTTAAATTTATTATTAAATGAGTTAAGTTTATATTAGTAAAATAACTAGAAAAAAACAATGACCAAGTTTGGAGATAAGTTTAAGTTTAAAATAAAATCAACTGAAATTTTAACCATTCATCCTGCTTTTGAGCAAAAGTGTTACAATTTATAGTGAATAGAATTTTTTTTTTTAAACTGTAAAATACTTATTTAAAAATTGCTTTCAACAGAAATATTCATTTGAAATACTCTTCAATCATTGTTCTTAGTCTTCTACCAGAGACAACAAATAATTTTGGTTTCTTTTATTATTATTATTATTATTATTATTATTATTATTATATTCCCTTTCCCATTACTTTTAGCCTTTTTCTTCACTTTGGGGGTTGTGATTAGAATACAGAACATTTTAACTTCTCAACATATAATTTTAATAATAAAAAAAAAAAAAACAGAAAAATACAATTTTTCCAACAGTTTCATTTGTCTTACAGCGGTACTAATGAAAATAGCTACAGACAAAATTTAGAAACTTTCCTGAAAAAAGTGGAGTTCTTTTTTTTGCAATTTTTGTTTTCCATTAATTTATCATTTTTTTACGAAAATAATTTTGTGAAATGGCTATATTTTAAACTTTGTTTCTTTAAATATATGCTCAATTTATTTGCTATTTTATTTTATTTCATATAAAATTCTGTTGCTGAAATAAACAAAAATGTAAACTTTAAAAAGAAATATCATATTGTAATGATATTCTGATTATATGATTATTTTTAAGTAATTAACATTTTATTTATTAAAAGAACTCCACAGAAGGAAACATAAAAATGATTTCCCTTTCTTAGTCATCAAGACTAGAAAAACCATTCCAGAGAAACAGAAGGATCAACCATTGGGATTGTTTCTTATAAAGAAAATATTTATATGAAATCGTAGAGAAATTTTTCATCTAACAAAATATAATTATCTTTTAAACGCTATTACCTTTTTCTTTTGTCTTTATGTTAATTTGTTTTTATTTTTAAGTAATAGATTTTTTTCTTCAATTTTGACCATAAATCTCCAGTAAGTTGTAGACAAAAATGTTTCCGTTTTGCTGGAGAGTGGTATAACTTGTAAGCGTTTGCAAGCAAAAGCTATATTCAACTTGTGATCACCCTGATGCTGGGTCAGCAGCAGTATTTTCAAATCAAATCATCAACAGAAACAATTATGAAAATAAAACATTTTTTTGTTAATGAAGTTTTACTTTGTTTTGTTATTTTTACTTTCCAGTTACAGAATGTTAACTTTCATTCACAGGAAAACATCAATTGCAGGTAAATTAACTGGGATGCACTACTTCTGGTCTACCATAAGGTCTAGTCCTTGATGCAGCATGGTAGCTGGTGTCCTTCAAGGGCCCTAAAAGCTATGCCAGCAGAGTGCAAGGTCCTGATAGGGCCCTCTATGTTTGTCTGTATAGAGGCCAGAGTAATATAGACCACCTTTTCCCAGAGATGAAAATAAGTTTGCATAAGATAACAGCCCTACCTAGAAAAAAATCAAGTTTTTAAATTTACAGAAGTAGTTGAAGACCTGAGAGAGGAAGGCCTTCCCTCAAGGAAACATATGACATGGTACCATAAAATCTGAAAGGAAAACATCATCCTGCATTACACATCAGGCCCTGATCTGGAATCCATGACAGGTGGAAAAGAGGTTGCCAGAAAATTAGCTGGTGATGGGGTACTGAAGCAGAGCTGAAAAAGCAGTCATCTAACAAGAAAGAAGCAGAAAAAACTGTCCAGATTTGAGGAAAGTGGGGAACAGTTATCAATGGCCTGCACTCCATAGAGAGCAAAAGCTTAAGTCAGTAAGCTTCTTCGATTATTAGTAGTTTGAGTAACAAGCAATTGAGCTTTATTGAACCTACTATTTTCTCAATTTTTAAAAATTGCTTTTATACTCTGGAGGAAAGGCAGTGACCTTGTCCTTCACAGGCTATTTCAGACTAGTCATATCAGTGTAGATGGATATCAGCTTGATCCTCTGCAGGTTGACAACTGTAGGAAAAAATATGGGTGAGGATTCCAGAGGTTTTCATTCAGGGAAGGAAGCAAGAATTAGTAAAGTTGATTTTTGTGTATCTGATACCAATAAAATTTGAAACATGGTTAATATGAAATGCCTCCATTATCTATGATTCAGTGATGAATCATTTATACAGTATGTTAGTTGAAGTAACAAGGGTGGATTTGTGTGGTGACTGTTACTCCATTCATGGGATACAAAGATAGTTGTTGTGATCTAGTGCCAGATGAAATTTGATTGAGCAGACTCAAACCCATTCCAGCCGAGATTATTGTCTTTTATTCAGACAATAAATTCATGGCTACATTATATAATATATATTTCTTGTTGTTATTAGTTAACCCAAAGTCAAATCTGAGAGGACAGACCATCAGACAATTATGTTGTATCCCTTCTTTTTCCAGAAGGTAAGGTATGATATCAGGCAGATATGGCTGTTATTAAAAGAAAAGCAACTGCATAGCATATCCCACCACCTTTTTTTCCCCTTAGAATGTAGTATGATTTGAGGGAGATTTGGCTGCTATTTATAACAGGTCAAGGGACAATAAAGAGGCTTTCTCATTGGCTCAATACAAGTATGGTAACTGTATTTAAGGAGAATGTAATGCAATTGTTATAAAGATGATATATATGTGTGTCTGTGTGTGTGTGTCTATATATATATGCATACATATATGTACATATATACATATATATATATATTATATATATATATATATATATATATATATATATATATGTATGTATTATACATATATGTATGTGTGTGTGTGTGAATAACAAGTAGGTTTATTAGTTTGACACTCAGGAAAGTGAAAAAGACTTTTACATTTCAAGCCTATGTTCTTCAACAGTTAGGAATAAGAGAAAATAAACAGAGAGAGAATAAAAAAAAACTTGTGGTGACTGATTAGAAAAAAAAGGTTTGATAGGAGGGATTGAAAGAAGGGGAGATAATAAAGTATTGGTGATTCTAAAATGAAGGTGTACGTGCATGTGTGTATGTGAGAAGGTGTAAGTGTGTTTGGGGGGATAGGGGCTAGTGACTTTGATGTGTGTGCATCTGTAACATGTGGATGTGTGGGTGCTGGGAAGTGGTCAGTGCTAGAGTGTGTGGAGCAGTGTGGGGTGGTGTGGTGGTGTCCTTATTTTAGACAGGGAAGACAGGATCTTTGGTATGATGCAGTGCTGTTCAGTTTAAGGATTGGTATAGCTGTCAATTCCAAAATTGGGAGCTAAACCCTCCAAGATCTTCCAAATATATATCACCACATATATCTCTTGTCCTCTCTCCAGGTAATAGAGACTCAGCTCCTTTAGCCTCTCCCATTAGCCCATCTTTTGCATCGAATCAATCTTCTTTGTGTATTGGCACTGGATTGCTTCAAGTTCCACAGTTTGTTTCACATTCCCTGGGGACCATAGTTGAGAGCAAGTAGTTAGCGTGAAAAACCTCATAAAGTTTTGTAAATTTAACCAGAATATATTCAGTGCTGAATTTTATTCTGAATAAACACGTTGTACTGAGATGCAATTCGAAAAGCCTGCCTTTTACATAGATATATAAAGGTAAACAATTTCTATGTACTATTTCGTGTTTGTCTGGTATGTTATGTATCTTGAATTATGCTTGCACTGAAGATTAAAAATTGTATTTTGTGCACTAATTATGAGATCATATAATATGCAGCTGAATTCTGTTTTTAAAATGCTTGCTTCGAGAGTTGCATTCCCTCGTATTCAGTACAATGTGTTTATTTATTATGATAGTTTTGACTTTAAGAGTCCCTATTAGCGTGAGGCATTTGTGTATAATAATGCCCTTAATATAAATAATATATATATTCGTTTTATTTTATTTACTGATTGATTTTTCAAATTGTTAATTTGCAAATACTATACTAATGTATTTACATACAGAATTACACTTTATCAAAAAATTCCCTCCAAAAATGAATGTTTGGAAGGGGTATATTCTAAATATAACTCAAAGAGGAGAACGAGAAAGAAAGGAGGAAAAGGAAAAAAGGAGGAATAGGAAAAAAGAGGGAGAGAGAAAGAAAGCAAAATGACTTTCAGTGATGACCAAATCGCACCTGTTTTTTTTTTTGAAGAGGTCACCATCCTTAAACCCATTCCAATAAAATGGTAAAGGACTAAATAAATAAATGAATGAATGGTGAAAAGGAAGGTGGATACCCCTTTTCTCTCACTTTCCCTCTACCTATCTGTCCATCTGTCTGATTATCTATCTACCTATCAGCCTATCTATCCACCCATCTCTATTTATCATGGGACCTCACCCCTCCCCCCAAAAAAACAATATTTTCTTCTAAACAAAACCAAACAAAAACATCTGTTTTATATAAATGAACAAGCTGTTTGTACATTCACATAATTTTATTTGACAAGTTCTATAAAGGAACGAAAGCGCTGATAATAATGACGAAATAAAAGGATTTTTTTTCCAAAATTCTGACATCTTTTTTCTCAATATATACGAGCAATATATACGAGCAAAACGCCCACCCCGTCTAGTGGACGGTACTGAGTTGTCAAACATTTAAACCAAATTTTCTCAAAACGACTTGTCAGACCGTCCCATAGGCCTCCTCTTTAAGAAACATTGATTGCGCATGCGCAAAAGTGTGACTGCGCATAGGCGAAAGTGTGCGTGCGCATGCGCGAACGTTTCCGTGCGCATGCGCGAAAGTGTTAATGCGCGAAAGTGTTCGTGCACATGCGCGAACGTTTGAATGCGCATGCGCGAACGTTTGCGTGCGAGTGCGCGAAAGTGTGACTGCGCATACGCGAAAGTGTTGCTGCGCGTGCGCGAACGTTTGAATGCGGAGGCGCGAAAGTGTGATTGCGCATGCGCGAAAGTGTTAATGCGCATGCGCGAAAGTGTGACTGCGCATGCGCGAACGTGTGACTGCGCATGCGCGAACGTTAGAATGCGCATGCGCGAAAGTGTTAATGCGCATGCGCGAAAGTGTTAATGCACATGCGCGAAAGTGTTCATGCGCATGCGCGAATGTGTTAATGCGCATGCGTGAAACTGTTAATGCGCATGCACGAAAGTGTGACTGCGCATGCGCGAAAGTGTGACTACACATGCGCGAACGTGTGACTGCGCATGCGCGAACGTGTGACTGCACATGCCCGAAAGTGTTACTGCGCGTGCGCGAACGTTTGAATGCGCAGGCGCGACAGTGTGATTGCGCATGCGCGAACGTGTGACTGCGCATGCGCAAAAGTGTTACTGCGTGGGCGCGAACGTTTGAATGCGCAGGCGCGAAAGTGTTAATGCGCATGCGCGAAAGTGTTAGTGCGCGTGCGCGAAAGTGTGACTGCGCAGGCGCGAAAGTGTTAATGCGCATGCGCTAAAGTGTTCATGCGCATGCGCGAAAGTGTGACTGCGCATGCGCGAAAGTGTTACTGCGCGTGCGCGAACGTTTGAATGCGCAGGCGCGGAAGTGTGATTGCGCATGCGCGAAAGTGTGATTGCGCATGCGCGAAAGTGTGACTACAAATGCGCGAACGTTTGAATGCGCATGCGCGAAAGTGTTGATGTGCATGCGCGAAAGTGTTCATGCGCATGCGCAAACACACTTTCGCGCATGCGCATTCAAACGTTCTCGCCTGCGCATTAACACTTTCGCGCATGCGCACTCACACTTTCGCGCATGCGCATTCAAACGTTCGCGCATGCGCAGACACACTTTCGAGCATGCGCATTAACACTTTCGCGCATGCGTAGTCACACTTTCGCGTCTGCGCATTCAAACGTTCGCGCACGCGCAGTAACACTTTCGCGGATGCGCAGTCACTCGTTTGAATGTTAATTAAAATGTTAAATATTAAATGTTAAATAAATTGTTACACTTTCGCACGTGCGTATTAACACTTTCCCGCATGCGCAAACACACTTTCGCGCATGCGCATTCAATCGTTCGCGCATGCGCAGTCACATGTTCGCGCATGCGTAGTCACACTTTCGCGCAATCACACTTTGGCGCCTGCCCATTCAAACGTTCGCGCATGCGCAGTCACACTTTCGCGCATTCGCATTAACACTTTCGCGCCTGCGCATTTAAACGTTCGCGCACGCGCAGTAACACTTTCGCGCATGCGCAGTCACACGTTTGAATGTTAAATAAAATGTTAAATAAAATGTTAAATATTAAATATTATAGTAACTTATCTATTCTGAATCCTGTATTTACCGTTTATAAGACTACATTGTTTCATGAAAGTACGTCGGTATTGATTATTTACGAGGTATCTATTTTCAATACTTAATCGGGTCGACATACTCCCAATCTTCAGGTCGGATTCTCACATCTTTTACTATCTCTACATCTTATATACCTCTATGATACTCTATACCTTCAATATAATCTTACTTAGCAAATACAAATAAATAAAATACAAATAATAAATAAAAATAACTGAAAATTAAAAATTTAAGGAATAAACATTAAGGAAAAAAATTTTAAGAGAAAAAAATAAAGTAAAATTGCGAATGAAAGTTACGAATAATAAATAAAGAATTGCGAATAAATAAATGCAAATAAAAATAGAGATAAAATAATACGAATGTTAACTTATCTTCTCTTGGCTCAACGAAAATTAGACATAGCCACATCTTGAAAAGAAGGTAAAATCCGCATTTGATAATACATATGTATAGAAGGTACCACAAAGAAACGTCAAAAAGTTCTACTAGTGTAACTATTCCTTTATATAATACTGTCAGGGGAACCGGAAACAAATGCATCACGGGAACAAGCCACTTTTATCGTTGTTAATTTTATTCAATCTATGAATTATCACAAACAACCAATCTAGTAAGTTACTTCTTTAACATCTCTCAATGTTTAATTCGTATGTATAAAAGTAGTTTTAGAGACAGAATCACCTTCAACTCAATCAACACTGAAAGATTTTATACCCTACCAATCAATAAAATGTTAAATATTAAATCTTATACTAACTATATCTATTCTGAATCCTGTATTTACCGTTTATAAGACTACATGTGTTTCATGAAAGTACGTCGGTATTGATTAGATACGAGGTATCTATTTTCAATACTTAATCGGGTCGACATACTCCCAATCTTCAGGTCCGGATTCCTCAACATATTTTACTGTCTCTACATCTTATATACCTCTATGATACTCTATATCTTCAATATAATCTTACTTAGCATATACAAATAAATAGAAATACAAATAATAAATAAAAATAACTGAAAATTAAAAATTTAAGGAATAAACATTTAAGGAAAAAATAGAGACAAAAATAATACGAATGTTAACTTATCTTTTCTTTCCTCGACGAAAATTAGACATAGCCACATCTTGAAAAGAAGGTAAAATCTGCATTTGATAATACATATGTATAGAAGGTACTACAAATAACTGTCAAAAGGTTCTACTGGTGTATCTATTCCTTTATATAGTACTGTCAGGGGAACCGGAAACAAATGCATCACTGGAACAAGCCACTTTTATCGTTGTTTATTTTATTCAATCTATGAATTATCGCAAACAACCAATCTAGTAAGTTACTTCTTTAGACTCTCAATTCGAATATTTTGGGATACATAAGAGTTACGTTGAAAAGAAAAGAAAACTTAACATTCGTTTTATTTTCCTTTATATTTTTATATCATTATTATTTCATTTTTATTCGTATTTGTTTATTCGCAATTCTTTATTCGTAACTTTCATTCGTATTTTTAACGTAGTTAGTTCTCAGTGAGATTTAGCATGATAAAGAATGTGGCAAGGCTGGCCTTTGAAATAGAGGAACTACTCATTTTTGTAGCTGAGTAGACTGGAGCAGCATGAAATAAAGTGACTTGCTCAAGGACACAATATCACATCAGGAATTGAACTCACGACCTTACGCTTGTAAGCCAAATACCCTAACTACTAAGTGACATGTCTTCATGATACACACACATGCACACGCACGCACGAACACACACCACACACACACACAGCACATATGTACAAGTGTATATAAAAAAAGTATCACAAGCCACATTATCAGTAAGTTCTATAGGTACAAAGCCTGAAATTTGGTGGAGAGGATTAGGCAATTACATTGACTCCAGTACTTGACTGGTGCTTATTTTATTGACACTAAAAGGAAGAAAGGCAGATTCTGTGGAGTATACAGTATATTCCCTCCCTGGATGGGATACCAGTCTGTCACAGAATTACTCATTTTTACCAGCTGAGTGGACTTGGGACAACGTGAAATGAAGTGTTTGCTCAAGAACACAATGCATCACCACAGTTCAGGAAAAACCACAATCTTATGATCATGAATTGAACACCTCAACCACAAAACCACGTGCCTCTACGTATATGTGTATGTGTGTGAGTGCACACACACACACATATATATGTATGTATGTTATGTATGTATATGTATTCTTTTATATTATTTTACTTGTTTTAGTTACTGACTGTGGCCATGCTTGTGCACCATCTGTATAAGTAATAGTATTTCTATGGAGCTGCTTTTTTTTTTATAGTTAGCTTTTTGTGAATGAGGAAGTTTGATGTAGTGGATTCATTTGCATTTCTTGCCATGACATTGGCTCATCTGGGATAATAGTTGAATATCCAGACAATTTTTGAAAATACTTGCATCCATCTTGGCAAGATACTGAAAAGCTTTGGGCATTTAAGCCCTAAGTTGCTATGAGAAACGTAGGACCTTTACGGCTCTGCAGGGAAGGATTAGTATAACTTTAGGATTCTCTAGTTAAGGGATTGGTATAGCTCTCAATACTGAAGTTTGGTGTGACCCTCAAGGATTTTCTATATATAAATCATTATATATATATATATATATACCTTCTTTGTCTACTTTCCAAAGAATGGAGTCTTAGTGCTTTCAATCCCTTCTGGTTACTCAGCTTTTGTTTTGAGTCTATTTTCTTCATGTAGTATCACTTGATTGCTTTTAGTTTTACAGTCAGTTTAATACTTTTTGGCAATCATAGTTGCAAGCATAGTCCAGACATCTGAAGAGAAATGTTTTCCACAAATGCAGCATGCTTTCTTGCTCTTCCATACAAAATGATTTCAAAATCCATCCTGTCAGTCTTTTGCACATCATTGCCATCTTGTTAATGTGTACACGAAAAGATGCAACATTACTCATATTTATTCCCAGTCATGCACTGACTGTGACCCTGGAATTGCAATCCCTCAAGGTCCTGTGCATTCTGGATGTGATGTGTTTGTAGGCTAATAGTAATGATCTTTCCAGTGTTAAATTGCATGTTATTTTTCCACTTGTAGTTGCATGACTTGCTAGTTTGGGGATACCAGTGATTGCTCTGATAGATTTTGGGGCTATACCACTTGAGTGGTGATTGCCTGTATACTTTTTATCATTGGCATAGCTGTTGAGAGTGACTATTCGTATAACTGAAGGCATGTCTGATATTGCTAGTATAAACAGCTATGGCCAAAAGTCAGTTCTCTGGGATGGTCCATTCAAAATCAGTGTTTCTTTTGAGAGAGCACCATTAGCATCAGCTATTTGACTTTTACCTCTTAAAAGGCCATGCTACCCACTCTCCTAATTTCCCAATTATGTCAAGATCACACAGTTTATAACACATATCCCATGATCAACTTCATTGAAGGCCTTTTTGAAAGTCAAGATATACCATGTATACATTTATGTAGTTGTTCCTAGTTATAGTATTATGGCAACTGTATAAAGTAGTTTCTTCTTGAGTGAAAGCCTTGCTGAAAATTAGTCAGTAACTCATTTTCTTCTAAGAACCTGATTTGTTTCTGATAATTCATTCTATGACTTTGCAGACATATGAAGTAGAGAGAGGCCTAACTTTTAATATCTGCCTTGTTTCCTCTTTTATGAACAAAGCATGTTATGTTTTTAACTTATCTGGAGATTTCTTTCTTGCCAAGAAAGTTTGAAAAGGCATCTAGAGTGGCTTGATAAAAGCCTGATAATATGCTTTTTCTGAGGATTGTTGGGAATCCACCAGGGCCTATTGCTGAGTTTAAGCTCATTCCAGCTATAGTTGATATTACATCTTCCTCGTTTATGTTGATGCAACTGTTACTTGTTGTGGTGTCAAAGAAACTGATCTACATGTTTCCTAACCAAAAGGGCAAAATATTGGATAGAGTTCAAGTGCTCCTTTTACTTTGGACTTTACAGTGTAGGTTCTGGAATGTATTTAATGAATTATTGACATAAATTGCTCAAGTTTTATGCTTTTGTTTTGCATAGAGAAACTTTCAAGTGTGTTCCGTTTGAGAATCTCTCTTTGAAATAACTTCCAGTCAGCTTTATGAAAATTTCTTGGGCCATACATTGTTGATGAGATCTATGTGAAGAACAGGTCTAAAATGTTTTCATTCCTGGTTGGTTATAGTATAATTTGTTCAAATAGATATTCTGCTTGTTGTTTTTGTTCATTTAGTGATATTCCTAACAGAATGTGACATTTGGTCTGTTCAGTATTGGGGATGTTAAAGTCACCCATGAAGAATATGTCATGTTGGTCCAGTCTGGTTAACACCTCTTTCATCTTATCAAGGCTTTCTTCAAATTTACTTCCATTGAGGCATCAGATTGCTGGCATGTTTTTCCATATAATCAAATTAAGTTGTTTAGTATATTAGTGACACACTAATATACTATTAGTTCGTCACAAACTGACTTAAAGTATGACAGCAAGACTAAAAGTGTGATGTTTTTAAGGATGAATATAGTAACTCTGCCATGGTATCTCTTTCTTCTTAATACAGAATATGACATACTTCAGTATGAATCTCTGCATCCACTATAATTGGTGCCTCTATGATTTCTATACATATTGCTTGATTGCATTTTGCAAAATCTAGACAGCAGATTTTACTTCTGGTTATTGATTTATAACAGACCTCTAACATTCATTGATAACAGTGATATGATGTTTGGGTGGGCATCTGTGGTTGTCATCTTTAGTTTGTAATTTCTGATGACTTTGTGTGTTGTTTTCGCTTGTTATCTGCTGCAGCCAAATCAGCTGCTGTACTCTCTTTAATGTGATGTTTAAAAAAGCATGCTGCTCATCTGCTACAGTTCATTATGCATTTTCATATCATGTTTTGGTGGGTCATTTATTTTACATCCATTTTCTCAAACTAACATGAGTTAGATGAATACATATAACAAAAGCATTGTTTTCAAAGCCAGGTTCCATTTCATGTCCCAAGCCATAGGGTTAGTTACATGCAGAGCACTCATCTTTGAAAGTGCAGAGCTAATGGATAACTTTTCTGTCAGAGATTTTATTTGGAGAAGTGTAAAATGTAAAAATTCATGCACACATGTATGCAACACACACACACACACACCATCATCATCATCAAAACTACTTTTGGTTTAATGTCCAGTTTTCCATTCTTGCATGTAGCAAATGAAATTCATTGAAGCAGATCTTTTATGGTTGGATGCTTTTCCTGTATTCAACACTCCACTGTCTCCAAGCAAGATAATATTTCCCCCTTGTCCTTCAAATGTGACCAGCATAATGTCTAGTGTTTTCACAAAAGATTACGACTGAATGACATTGCTTTTAAGGTTGCTAAATCCACAAACAAGGTTTTAGTAAGCCTGGTACTATAGTAGAGGACACTTACCCAAGGTGTTAAGTTGCGGGGCTGAACTCAAAGCCATGTGAATATGAACTGAATTTCTTAACCACCCATCCACATATACTGTTTACTATGTGATATAACCATGTAGCTTCTCTACAGCAAGAAACCTGCTCTGTTTGGCCCCTTCTCTCATGCATTTCCTAGTTTAAAGTAGTCTCCCTATACACTGTAGCCACACCCAGTCAAAAGGGATTTTAGTCTTGCAAGCTGCTTGGTGACCTCCATAGTGCTGTTATTATGAAAAAAGCATCCTGAACACACTGTATAGTGGTTGGCATTAGGAAAGACATCCAATGTAGAAACCATGTCAAAACAACAACTGAAGTATGATGCAGTCTCCAAGCCTGCATCATTAATTTTCCATAGGTTTACAGATTATCCTCATGCTGATAAATTCCTTTTTCACAGATTTTGGTCTCTGGGACAAGTCAGCCTGGTGGAATTCATCTGTACTGATTTTGTTATTTTATAAAATAAGCAATATATTGGTGTATTTTGGTAGAGCCATAATGGTAATTAAACTAAACATATGCACTTGTGAATTCTTTTCTTCATTACAAGTGAAAATCAAATCAAATCAAATCAAAATAGATGAACATTAATGGAATTTGTATCTTTGTGGTACCAGTGCCAGTGGCACACAAGAAAACCATCCGAACATGGCCGTAGCCAGTACCGCATCGACTGGCCTCCGTGCTGTGGGCATGTAACAAACACCATCCGATCGTGGCCGTTCACCAGCCTCATCTGGCACCTATGTTGGTGGCACATAAAAACACCATCCGAAGACCCGGCAAGACTAGTCAGGCCATAACCCGTGGCCCCTACCTGGGACGTAGTCAGTCCACCTGTGCATATCTTCCTTCTTGTGACACTTGTGAAGACCTGTTGAGGCAAGTGAAACTCAAAATAAATCAAAATAGATGAACATCAATGGAATTTGTATCTTTGTGGTACCAGTGCCGGTGGCACACAAGAAAACCATCCGAACGTGGCCGTAGCCAGTACCGCATCGACTGGCCTATGTGCTGTGGGCACGTAACAAACACCATCCGATCGTGGCCGTTTGCCAGCCTCATCTGGCACCTGTGTCGGTGGCACATAAAAACACCATCCGAGCGTGGCCGTCTGCCAGCCTCGTCTGGCACCTGTGTCGGTGGCACATAAAAAACACCATCCGAGCGTGGCCGTTCGCCAGCCTCGTCTGGCACCTGTGTCGGTGGCACATAAAATCACCCACTACACTCTCGGAGTGGTTGGCATTAGGAAGGGCATCCAGCTGTAGAAACACTGCCAGATCTGACTGGCCTGGTGCAGCCTTTGGGCTCCCCAGACCCCAGTTGAACCGTCCAACCCATGCTAGCATGGAAAGCGGACGTTAAATGATGATGATGATGATATATATATATATATATATACGGTGGTGCCTTCGGGCTAGAACATTTTTAAGGATACATGTATATATACATACACACACACACATATACACAACTTTATACATATTGCGCATATCATAAACCCCTTATTAGTTCTTTTCATTATTTTATCTATTTCACTACCATGTAAACATAGTTTCAATAGTTTTGTCTCCCACGTAGTTGTCTTAAGTTGATGCATCTCCGGTAATCGTTACATATTTATTTATTCAAGTTTATCACATCGTAACTCATCTCCAAATTTGTCACAGATAGGCTGACCGAAAATTCTAAGATTTTTCAATTCTATTTCACTATTATCAGCATTTGCTGTTTCATTAAATTATGTTACCCAAAATCCCAAAGAATATTTTTCTCCCTCGTGTTCTATGACCACCCTAATTCTGCGCCCCCACTTCTTTCTCTCTCTTTCGATTTACCACTTGATTCGCCAACACTTCACCCCTCTTTCACCACCACCACCCTATATAAACTAGCGCGTGCACTCAGATTCCCCCTACTCGATTTTTAATAACTCCCCCAAAAGAATACAAATCCAGAAGATGCTCTTGTCTAAATTTGCTAGCTCCCGGTATGCCTGACCTCCCACCCCCTCCACATGTACTGGAAGTTCCTATCCTCTGCCTACCTTTAGTTGTCTCCAATGAACACTTCTAAAGGCTTAATGCCATCCCCACTCCTACCTAGGGTTTATCAGTCATATAGTGCATAAAAATGATGGTGTAGTGTATGCATGTTGTTTATGAATTCTGCTAAATGCAAGCTTTCTTTTCAGGTACATGACACTGCTGTCCCTCGTCCCAAGGTCTCACGGGTCCACACCCTCAGAGTTGGCACACTGAAAGGTAGGTCTGGTGAGATTGTTGAGATGCTTGAACAGAGATGTGTCAATTTGTGCTGCCTTCAAGAAGTAAGGTGGAGAGGAAGTTCTGTTAGGTTCCTCACAGGCAAAGAACACAGGTACAAGATTTTCTGGGCAGGGAACACTAACGGGGTCGGGAGTGTGGGTATACTTCTTGTGGAGAAATGGGATGATAAGGTAATCGAGGTAGTCAGAGTATGCGATAGAATACTTAAGATTAGATTAGTGCTTCATCATGGGTTAGCAACCATTATCTCGGCCTATGCCCCTCAACTAGGGCTACCTGATGGGCAGAAAGACTGGTTTTATGTCACCCTCTTGCAGACTACCTCGTTGACAAATGACAGGGACCTTCTCTTTGTGGCTGGTAACTTCAATGGACATGTTGGACGACAACATGCAGGGGGCTTTCATGGCGTACATGAAGGCTATGGTTTTGGTTCCTGCAATGAAGAGGGAACCAGACTGCTAGAGTTCTGCGATGCAAATGATCTTATGGTTTGCAATACCAACTTCAGGAAACCTGCCAGTCACCTAGTCACCTACCATTCTGGCAGACACACTAGTCAAGTTGACTACATCCTTGCCAGAAAAAGGGAAAGATGGCTGCTTATAAATACCAAAACCTTTCCAGGCGAAGAATGTACTCCTCAACATAGACTAGTTAGCAACTTCAGGATCAGAGCTAAATGGATACCCAGAAGACGACCAGCATGGAAGAGAAGGGTCTGGAAACTTAAAGATCCTGCAAATGGACAGAGATTTAGAGACGTATTACTCGAAGCCTTTGACGAAATAGAAGGGGATATAGCATCAAAGACAACTGGAGGTTTCTACGAGACAACCTGCTGAGAGCCACTGACCAGATCAGTGGATGGTGCAAAGTCCCCTCTTGACCCAAGGTAACATGGTGGTAGAACAATGTGGTTGATAGGGCTATTAGAGAAAAGAAACAGGCTTGGAAGAATGGTGGTAGCGGGGAATTGTATCAAACTGCCAGAAGGGAAGCTAGAAGACAGGTTTATTTAGCCAGAGGGGAAGCAGATAAGAAAAAATTTGCCTATGTTCTACACCGTGAGGACCAAAGACTTGAAGTATTTCGTGTGTGAGAGAGAAATGTGTCTGCATGGATGATGGTTCACTTGCACTAAATGAGGCTGCAAAGAGAAAGATTTGGAGACACTACTATGAAAGGTTATTCAATAAAGAGAATGAATGGGAGAAAGAGAGTCAGCTAAGTATTGTAAGAGATGACCTGGACCTACTAAATCATCTCCCCAAACACTAATAAAAACATTTTCATTGTCTCTTTTGATATAATAAACCTTTACACTATGATCTCACATCAATATGAACTGGAAGCCATTAAATTCTGGCTAGAAAAATACCTCTGTGGATAGGGCATATAACACCATCTTTCAGCATCTTAGGAAGCACACCACTTGCAAGGAAACTTTGGAAAAGTAAATGAAGTGGTTTCACTAAAGCCTGTCCACATGACCTTAGGAGAATAGCTGGGAAGCCATCAGGGCCAGTGGCAGAGCATGAGCTCATTTCATCTATAGACACTGTTACATCTGTTTTCTCAATGTTGATGTAATCGATGGCTGGTGCCTCCTTTTTTAGAGCTGCAATATCAAAGAATTCAGCTGGATTTTTTTATCTGCATGTGTCCAAGGGGGGGAAGTGAAGACCCTTTTAAATTGTTCACTGAGTATCTCACTTATCCTTCCTGCATAGGTCCAATATGTTCTTCCCTCTGGTTGGCCTGAGTATCACTTGTTCCATGAACAGCTTATTAGTAAGTTCAAATAATGACTGTACATGCTTTTGTTCATGCAGTGACATCCCAGAGAGGATGTGGTCTTCTGGCTATTTAACATGTGGGAAGTTGAAATCACCCAGGAAGAGTATGTTGATGTTCTGATCTAGGTTCGTTAATACCTCTTTGATGTGTTTGAGGCTATCTTCAAATTTTCCATCATATTTTGTGGTATTCAGCAGACAATGTATTGAGCATATAGCTACATCAGCTTGCTTTATATGTATTATTAAGGTGTCGCAAAACTGAGTTTGAATGTGACAATAATACAAGAGGTATGACGTCTTCATGGATGTACATAGCAACTTCGCCGTGGCTTGTTTCTCTTCTATCTGTACGAAGTACAGCATACTCTGGCATGTCCACTTCCACATCTGTTACATCAGGGTCTAGATGCGTTTCAGTGAATGCCATGCATATTGCTTGATTGCATGTAGCAAACTCTTTTTGAAAGAGAATTTTACCTGTGTTGCTGAGTTGTAGCAAACCCCCAATATCCAGTAGGAATATGGGTGATATATCGGGTAGGTGTAAGTGGTGGCCATTCTGGGCCTGTCACCTGGGGTGGTCTTGTGCATTGGAATGCATGGCTTTGAGTTTGCACGCTGTGCATCCATGTCAGCTGCTGTACTATCTTCTGGCCCATGTTCAAAAAAGACTGTTGTTTGATTGCTGCAGTTTGTACAGTCTCCGCATATTACCTTTTGAGGGGTGCAGAATGCATTCAGTGACCTCTTTTCCTACTCTTTGCAGACAGGTTTCTTCTTCCAGCAACCTGAGCTCTGTTTGTTTCTATCCTTATGCTTCTTCATTTTCCGTTTTGGCATTTTGGGATTTTGTCTATTTGTCTGTCTTGCCTGTAAACTTTGGATATCAGGACATCAGTTTTTCTGGCTGTGCCAGTTTATTGTCTGCCTCTGTTTATCACCACATTCCAGCTTTGACTATTCTTATTGCAGCTCTTTCTGCTGTCAGTGTTGTTTTTGGGGGCGGTGGTGCTTGCAGGATTTTAGTCAGTGCTGTTTTTGGGTCAGTGATGTTTGCAGTTTTGTTTTTTATGCTGTCTGTTTGTCTTTCGTTGGATTCAAGGCATGCAGGGTCGTCATTGAGCACTCCTGTTTCCTTCATTATGTCTCCTAGAAAGTTGATAAACGGCTTGACAAGAGTATATGTTTCTTTAAGAGTCTAGGTAGTGTATACACACATCTCTCTCTCTCTCTATGCGCAATGGCCCAGTGGTTAGGGCAGCGGACTTGCGGTCGGAGGATACGGTTTCGATTCCCAGACCGGGCGTTGTGTGTGTTTATTGAGCGAAAACACCTAAAAGCTCCACGAGGCTCCGGCAGGGGATGGTGGTGATCCCTGCTGTACTCTTTCACCACTCTAAAGGCGGTGCTCCAGCATGGCCGCAGTCAAATGACTGAAACAAGTACAAAAAAAAAAAAAAAAAAAAAAAAAAAAAAATATATATATAAAGTTAATCCAAACAAGAAAGCACAAAAAAACACAACGCGAGGACGTGGAACAAATATAGTATTATTGGACGCTAAGGAAAGAAGGAGGGTTTAACGTTTTGAGCGGAGCTCTTCGTCGGAAACATAGAAGGAAAGATCCAGAGAAAGGAAGACAGAGGGAAAAAAATCGCCAACGGTACACACGCGGTCACACACACATATACATAAAAAAATCGAAATATATAACTTTA
>NC_042997.1:16583631-16676131 GCF_006345805.1 Octopus sinensis | reverse complement strand
TTTTTCAATATAAGATATGAAGAAACTTTAAGCTTTGGTCAATAGCTGCAACTTTTCAGTTTATTTATCAAATTCTTTGCCAAAACAAGGTTCATCTCTAAACCAAGCTTTAATGTCTATCAAATACATAGTTCAGTTTCCATTGCCTTACAAAATGCACTGACTTAATAATTAACTTTCTCATTTTTTTACTCATTTTTTGTTTGTTTTTCTTTTCTTTTCTCAAATTCATATTTTCCTCATCATCAACATTATTAATGTTATTATTATTAGTTAAAAAAAAAAACATGAAGAAATCCATGAAAATATGGAATTGATAAATATCAAGAGCAAATAAATATATAAATAAAAATCAGCCTCCAGCATTTTTCTCTTTTTGTGGGTATGTGGAGGTTTCTGTCCTGGAACACAAAACAAACCAACAGAACAAAAGAAAGCAAAACACATGGCAATAAATAAAATCCAAATTTGCATGTGTGTGTGTTTTTATACATATATATATATATATAAATATATACACACAAACACATGCATGCATATACAAGTGTGAGTGTGCACATAGACACATCAATATGAAATGCAGAAGGAGAGTGAAGTTTAACCAAATTGCAAAATTAAACTTAAAAGTTATTATAACACCTTTTAAAAATGTGCTTTTGACCACGAGTGCCAACCAGGTATTTTCCCCCCCTTTTTTTTTTAATTATGAGTCTCCACAAGAAACAATACAATTCAAATGATGTAAGCCTTATCTGAATTATGATGTGAAAAACAGCTACTCATTTAGCAATTAACGCATACTCTCTCTCATATATATGTATATGTTGTGTTGAAACAAGTGTCACCATCTTATAAGCAGTGTCATTTGTTTCTAATATTTCATGAAACATGAAATATTTCCTTGAGGAAATATTAACTTGCCTGCAATCAAGTGAGGGCTGGCAACAGTAAATCTGCCTCAACAAATCCCATATAAGCTTGGAAAAGTTGATGTTAAAACAACGATGATGATATATGTTTTGTATATTATATCGCACACATGCACATATATACATGTGTATAATGTCTAACATTCAATATCATGTTTATATACATGTAGCACAGGCATGGCTCATGATTAAGAATTTTACTTCACAACTAAGAGATTCTGAGTATGATAATACTGCATGATACCTTCGGTAAAGGCCTCTATGTATAGCTCAAAGTTGCCCCAATACTTTGTGAGTGAAATTGTGCAGAATCCTGTGTGCATATATATGAGTCCATGCCCATCAAGTTTGTGCATATGTTTAATGTAACACAGCCAATTAAAAATTAAAACTGCTAGAGAGAAGGCATCTTAGACACTTGACAAATACATATCAATAAATAAGTATAAGATTCTGGCTGAAATAAAAATTGGGACTGATATGCTCAATTAAAACTCCTTGAAGGTGTTGCCTCAGCATGGCTATAGTCCAATGACTAAAAGCAGTAAGAGAATGGGTGTGTGTGTGTGTGCATTTATTAGCCATAAATGTGTGTGAGTGTTAATGTCAAATATATATTTAAGGCAAGCTGGCAGAACCAGTAAAGAGCCAGAAGAAATGCTCTTGTGGCTCTTTACATTCTGAGTTCAAATCCTGCCAAAGTCAACTTTGCCTTCCAACCCTCCAAGGTTTTTAATATAGAGTAACCAATGAGAACTGGGGGTCGATGGTATTGGCTTATCTTTTCCTCTTGAAATTGATGGCCTTGTGTCAAAATTAGAACCAAGATACATATATATAGATATACACACACACACATATCATGTATATATACAATAGAAAACAAATATATATTTATATACTCTAAATATATATTATAAATATTATACATATATGTGTGTGTGTGTGTATATATATATGTATAGTATATATGTTATAAATATGTATAGATGAGGAAATGGAGATCTGTATGGAAGTAATACTGAACAAGAAATAGAAAATATAATACTTCCTCTCGTTGTTACAATTTTATGTGATACAGGTGTTATTTATAAAATAAAACAGTAAATGCAAATACAATACGCAATAGAAATTCTTCAACATTGTTATTTGTTGTTGTTAAGGAATTCATACAAACATTTCAGAGGAAAGCATATAAAATATGGAACCAAAAGATTACCTCGATAATATTGGAATGCCCGTTATCTAAACCCTGATACTACCCCTGCCAAGTTTCTTGAACAATTGTTACAAGCAATATTTTTTTTGTTTAAATATAATTTATTTCAAGATTTCTATTAAGGATTTTCATTTTTTTTTTGTTTTTCTTTTTCCTTAAGAATATTAAAGTGGACATCATTTCCAATAGTTTCCAAGATATGGCAGTATATGCAGATTATTAATAACCTTTTAGCTCACTGGAGAATAAATCATAGGCTAGCCAGTAGAACTTTGAACTGGTTATCAAAACAAACAAAAAAATTTTAAATAAAAGAAAGTTCCATTTTCCTAAACTGAAAGTCCCCATTCTGCAGATTCAACACCATAGCAGACAGGAGAATGAGAGTTTCAAATTGGGAAACAAAGGGACATTGTTAGGGCTTATTTTACAGCAGCATTACAAACCTAATCTGACCTGAGATAAAGCATTTATTGCAAACTGGTAGAGCTGTTTACTTAACAACCTTGTCCATAATCACTTAGTACCTTTACAACTTGGTTGCGCACAAGTAAGGTAAAATGCCTTTCTCAAGGATCAGGTTGATTGTGATGAGATAAAAGCTCATAGAGTGTTAATCTAAAATAGCTGATGGTTTGTACTCAGTTGGCTGTTGCAGATCATACAATCTATAAATAAAACAGATTTTTATTTTAGATATCTGAATGTTATTCAAAAAATGCAATTAGATGAAAGAACATAACCACCAGGTTAAAAAAAACAAACAATTTTTAATTCAGCTGAAAAGCTAAATGTTCTCCAGATATCTTCTTCAAATGAAATTTATCATTTTATACTCAGCATTTTAGTGAAGATCATAATTATTATGTTAAAAAAAAAAAAAAAAGATGAATTAAAGCCAAAAGATTTCCACTTTCAAAATAAAAAAAGTGTTTCAAAATTCAATAACAAAAAAATATTGAAAAGGAGATCACTTCATTTATATATGTTACAAAAAAAAATAAATTAAGGTTCTTTAATAAATCAAATCTCTAATGGTGGCAAATGAAGAAAGACCATCAGTAAGAATTTTTAAAAAAATGATTGATATTATAAATAGTGAGTGCTGATCCAAATTAACAGTGAAATAAAAATGATTGTTAAAAAAATACAAAAGACAAAAAAGTTGAAAAGAAACCAACAAACAAAATTAAATAAATAATAAAAACTGTTGTTTTATAATCCTGATATAACTATATCTGTGATTATAGACACCAAGGCTGGCTCTAAAATTCCTGATGCCCCATTCAAGCTAAGCTCTGGTGCCCCTATATCGCAAAGTTTGGTGTATTAGAACTGTCACTCTGACACAATGTTTACTGAGGGAGTGAGAGACAGAGACAGAAAGAATGTTGAAAAGTTTTACAATATGTTTTTTTAGAACTTTTGAACATGATTAAAAATTCCTTTTTTATATTGTTTTTTGTATTTTGACGGTTTAACATTTCCAGGACATATTTCTCATAAAATACGTAGTCCACATGTATCAATTAATTTTGATATTATCATTATTATTAAGCTGGTATTTCGAACATGACATAACAGAAATTGCTGATTTAAGATAATGATGGAAGGTTTTACTTTAAATATGAACAATTTAAAACAAGAAATTTTATACCATTGAATCAGAGGTGGTCTCAATGAATTTGATATCAAAAGGGTTAATCAGATAAAAGGATGCTACTTGTTAGTATTTTGTGCTCTGAAATAATTGCCAGAGTCTGTTGTACAATGAGCTGGCCTTGATAGCAACTAAATTAATGAACAGTGAGAGTAAAAGCATCTCACTACTTAAATGTAACACTTTATTTAATATTTTGTTTAAAAGATTATATTCAAATATTTTAAATTTGGAAAAAGAAAAAGAACAATTCCATGAATGTAAACTTAAGGAACCAATATTATTTTACTCAAAAATTTAATTTCATTCTTTCTCTCTCTCTCTCTCTCTCTCTCTCAAAAAATTCCTTTCTTAACCCTTTAGCATTCAGATTACTGTCAAATATGATGCTTATTTATTCACATTGTTTTCAATTAATCACGCATTATCTCATAGTTTTGTGATTTTGATGTCATTCTTTATCTTTAGAATGACATTGTAGGGTAGGTGTGACAGGTCAGAAGTGGCCAATTTGAACAGAAAACTGTTAGAATATTTGGGCCGAATATGATCAATTTAAATGCTAATGGGTTAAATTATGCTCTGAATTTTTAAATAATACTTAAAAACAATTTTTCACTATAATGTATTCCTGCTTATTTGCATGCTTGTTGTTAGCATGATTATGTTTTAGTTTATGCTCAATTGTCAAACAGTTGCTTCTGGCCAAAATCCTCCTTAAGATGTTGACTCTTTAAATAAAGGGTCAATGGTTCACATCTCATTACTGGCATTGTTTTATTCTGCGTCTTGTCATCACCAAGAGTCAGTCCACTTGAATGTAAACAGTCATCGAAAGGCAGTATACTGCACTTCCAATACATAGTAGAAGCACTGAATAACCTGTGGACATTTTGTTAGCTTGAAATCCTAGGTCCATTAGATTGGAATTCTGTTACAGAGAGAGTCCTTTCAGAAGATGTCTCCCAAGTGCTTTAAGCTTCTTAAAGATTAGGATAAACTCTAGCCCCACTCCCTTTTACATCTTCTAGGAACAGTGAAGGATTAAAAAAGTAAACCTGACAAACAGAAAAGCAACCATTTATCTCTGCTATTATAGATTATGCAAATTCAGCTACTAAATAGTAAAATGGGAATGTTAAGTATTTTCGAGACAAATAAGGAAATATACTTCGCTTAGTGGTGTCAAGATGTTAACTCAATACCCTATAGAATCAGTAACCTAGGCTTAACTACTGTTGATTATAAACCTATTGAGTAATAAAGAGAAGAGGAAAGTATACTTTGAACATTACACTAAACTTACTGGGAAATATATAAATATAGTACAATCATTTCCTTCAAAAACTTCCCAACTGAGCATTAATGGTGTGATATAAATGCAGAGGAATGATGTTTACTGCAAGGCACAGTTTTAGTTCAAGAGAACTACAACAAAAATAGCAAGTGATTACAAAGGATACACCATAAATTTTCTTCATTTTTCTTTTCCTTTTTTTTTTATTTTGATGTAAACCATTTCTGTCAAATGTCTACATATGAAGTTCAATAAATATGCTTTGAAATCAATTAAAAAAAATACTAGGTACAGTGATGGAATAATGTAAGGATGAAGAATTCATTAAGTCTAACAGCTTGTTGTGACATAAATATGAACAAAAAAAAATTTTCAATCTAATTAGTGAAAACTGAAAAAAAACTATCAAATTAAATGGATGCATATCAAATCAGAAGAATAAATATTTTCTTCACTTTGATAAAAATATAAACTGCTCAACGACCCGTGACAGTAGCTGCTGACATATGTTTCCTGTGAAACAAATAAATAAAACTCAATATTAAAAAAAAAATTTTTTTTAAATGTTGACATTATCATATTTTAAAATTTGTAAATAAACACAATTATGATTGACAGTACTTTCAACTGAAAAATTTAACTTCTTTCTTTTTTAAGTCTTTCTTCGCCTAGCTTTTTGTAGGAAATACACAAGATGAATTTATTTCCATGTTGAATGTATCTTTCTGTTACGAGCTATCTCAGAATATATGCACATGTAAAGAGGGAGAAGGAGAGAACAGTGGTGTGAATGTTGAGTGAATTAATGTATAAGTCTGGTTGGTTTGTTTCTCCCATCCATAAACATCAGTAATTCAAATTATATCACAGCAGAGTTCTGAAAATCAAAGCTTGACTGAACAAAAGAGATCTTCTTGTATGATTCACAAGCCAAGTAGATAATGAACATACAATAATAACTATTCGCCATTAATCAGACTTCCTGTCTAAAGTTCAACAGATCTGGCTGGTCAGTATTCAGCTTTTTGATTCTGGGCGTTTCACTGATTTTCGTTTCGGACTAGGATCAGTAATAGCATTGTTAGTTTCCTTCATGCATAACCGGTTGGAAGCTATTTTCAGAAGTTCCTCCAGATTTTCCTTGAAATATAAAATTAAAAAATAAATATATGTGTACATATAGAAATACATATATGTATATAATGGTTTTTAACATAAGTACAAACCCATAGTTTTATTGTGCATGCATGCATGTTTGTTAAAATATATTAATCTTTGTGTCTGACTGTTGCTTTAACAAGACATCATCATCATCATCGTTTAATGTCCGCTCTCCATGCTAGCATGGGTTGGACGGTTAAACTGGGGTCTGGGAAGCCAGAAGGCTGCACCAGACCCAGTCTGATCTGGCAGTGTTTCTACAGCTGGATGCCCTTCCTAACACCAACCACTCCGTGAGTGTAGTGGGTGCTTTTTACATGCCACCGGCACGGAGGCCAGACGAGGCTGGCAACGGCCACGATCGGATGGTGCTTTTTACGTGCCACCGGCACTGAGGCCAGTCTGGGCGGCGCTGCCAATGGCCACGTTCGGATGGTTCTCTTACGTGCCACCGGCACTGGTATCACAGCTACAATTTCCATTGATGTTGATCGATTTTGATTTTCACTTGCCTCAACAGGTCTTCACGTCGATGTAGAGAGATTTGAACAAAGAACATAAAGAGTGTAAAGTAAATATTATAAAATATTTTGTCTTTTTTGCCACCAATTCTGCCATTTAACTCAAATATGTTTGTATACACACACATACAAATATATGTATTGCCTTCATATATATATATATATTCACGGAGTGGAACTACACTCACGGAAGGTCATCCAGCTGTAGAAACATTGCAAGCATGGAAGGCAGACATTAAACAATGATTATGATGATACACACAGACACAAACAAATACACAAAAGACATTTTAAAATCTGTAAATGCACATATAATAGAGAATTTTAGCAAACATCTGAGAGATTTTGACATTCACAATTTCTAATGATGCTTTCATTACACATACTATCTTAGCTACAGAGTATAAACATTTTTACACTTTTAGTGATCTATATATCAGCTAATCTTCTCTCTACATAAACCCATTGCCCAACTAACTTCCTCTACATGAACCTAATTATCCAGTTAACCCTCCCAGCATATTCAACTTATTTCATGCATCAAGCTTTGAACTCAATGCTTTAATGTGATAATAAAAAATTCAAACCCGCTATAAAGTCTCAGATCTCCCAACTTATCAGAGTTAAACTCGTTACATACAGTTAGTCCGAGACAACAGTCTTAAACCCCCAGGCGCATGGCACCTGAAATTTTGGGAAGAGAGGCAAGTCAATTACATTGACCCCAGAGCTCAACTGGCACTTATTTCATAAACCCCAAAAGGATGAAAGGCGAAGCATTTGAACTAAAGAGGTAAAACCAGAAGAAATGTTAAGAATTTTGTACAGCATGCTGATGATTCTACCAATTCACCACCACCTTAACTTTCCATATTAGTAGCCAAATCTATTTGTTATTTTTAAAATAGGGATTCCATGCTTTAACGACAACAAATAGGTTTGAACAGCCTGAGACTTCGCAGTATGGCTTGGATCGTGGTCTTCATATTTCCTTATGGCATGTCATTCAAAGTATATGTGAAATAAGTTGAATAAAAAATAGATATTCCATGTTTGAGATGTTAATAAATAACATCAGTGGCTAGACTTCAACTCAAATAATATGAAATCTCAGCTCAAGTTGATACTCAGACACCTATTTGCATATCTGAAGAGTCAGACCAATATGTTGTTCCAAAGCCCTTGATCATCTCAAGTAGAATTGAATAGGGTTTCTCATGACTCCCCTGATCCCAGTGAAACAGTTAAGAACATAACAGCTTTAAATCTAAAATCAACACTTTTGCTACATTCCTTTTCCTCCACCACCAATCTCACCATACTGAAAGTAAATTCCCATAATACTCCCTCACACAAGAAATAAATAAAGAGAAGAGGAATAGTTAAGTGTAAACACTAGAAAAGGAAATAAGTAAGAGATCAAAAACTTACATCAGAAAATCTGTAATAAAGCTTACAGGCTTTCAGGTTTCTCTTCTTTTGGATGTGAGCAAGTGCATGATCCAAACAATACAAACTTTCATCTACTTCATTCACAACCTAATTATTTAAAAACAGAGATATTAATTAGATGAAAGTATTATTAAAAGTTTAAAAAAATGTAAAAACAACAAGTAAATTCAAAGAGTTGATATATTAGTGAGGTTACACATGAGTAAAAATTTAGAGTGGACAAGTATGGTTACAGAAAATGGTAACATTTTGCTTTGCTGAGGAAGCCAATTAAACCTGAGATACACCTGAAGTTCTCACCAAAGATCAGAGTCACTCCTCATTCAATTTTTATGTATTTCATTTTTAGTTTTCTTCCCTTGCATTTCTTGATAAGAATTAATCAGGGAAGCAAATGATTTTTTTTTTCTTCTTCTTACAACAGATGATAATTTTAATAAAATATCTTGTAGCTCATTACATTAAGTATGTTAAGCCTACACTTAATTATGTTTTCCATGCAGAAGGCATCCCTGTGTACTCCTTCAACAACATCTTTATCACTCAAAATCTTTATATTTCTCAGTCACCTACAATCTGGCAGGTGCTTTTAACCCTTCAGCATTTAAAATGGCCATGTGTAACCAAAATATTCAACATGTTTTATGTTTAAACATTAAGGCCAAATTTGGTCTCTCACACCAACCCAACAAAGTCGTTCTGAAAATAAACAGTCACCTCATCAAAATCTCAAAGCTACAAGACAATGCATGATTAATTCAAAATAATATGAATAAATAAGCATTATATTTGACAGAGAAATTTAAATGTTAAAGACTGTTTAGCTGACACAGTTTAATAATAATGAAATATGTCCAAAATTGCTAAACACTAAGGAATAAAGTGTTTTCCTAAGAAATTTCAAAAGGGTGTAGTCACATTAGCTCCAGGAGTCCCAAAGTACTTTAGAACCTGAAAAGCTTATGACTACCACCAGCATGCCTCATTAATTAATTAAATGAGAAAAAGTTTGAGAAAACTAAATAGTTGTCACAAAATAACAGACAAATTATTTTACCATGGAAAAGTAGCAAATTCTTTTGTAGACTTCACATCTATTTTCACTGCTTCCGTCATTGGCACGCTTACGTTTGAAAGAGGACACTAAAGGTTCATGGGCATTCATTCGTGCAGAATTCTTCAGACCGGCATCATAAAGTTGTTTCCTCAATGACAGTTCATGTTCTCTGATAATATAACAGACAGATACAAATATTGGCACAATGCTAGCAATTTCAGAGGATAGTGAGAGAGGGATAAGCCAATTAAATAGATCTCAGTACTCAACTGGTACTTATTTAAATTGACCACAAAAGGATGAAAGGCAAAGTCAACCTCAGCAGAATTTAAACTTAGAATGTAAAGACAGATGAAATGCTGTTAAGCATTTTGCCTGATGTGCTAATGATTCTGCAAGCTTACTGCCTTAGACAGATGCAAATATTGATTTCAAATTTCAGCACAAGGTCAACATTTCCAGGAGATAGGGGTAAATTGATTACATTAAGCCCAGTGCTTAACTGGTACTTATTTTATCAACCATGAAAGGCAAACCTCAGCAGAATTTGAAGTCGGAATGTAAAGACAGACAAAATATCACTAAGCATTTTGCCCGGTGTACAGAGGATTCCGTCAGCTTGCTGCCAAAGACAGATACAAATATTAAAAAAGGGAAAATATCAGTTATTTCTGGAGATGTAAAAAGGTCTTTTACAGACAACCTTCCTATAGCCAAAACAAAAATGAATAAATAAAAAGTTATTTCAGCTTGAACACCTACTAAACATTTACAAAGATTAACACCTACATTTGATTATTGTTCACGCTGCGAGATCAGAGCAACTATCATGAATATACACATCTGCATAAAAGTTTGTCTAACCACTGGGCAAGCTTTTAACGCATAGTTGGAGTGTGTCCTCTCTCTCTCTCTCTAGCACACTGCAAATGCAATTGTCTCTGCACCTCCAAACTAGTCACCATACAACATATAAAACTTCATTTGTTGCACTAACACCACCTCCACCTTCTTTTACAATAACTGAATCTCAATGAGATTCCCTACTTAACACTTAACCAAAATATTCCATTTAGTTTTTATCAGTGTTTGTATTCTTGGAGACTCCTATACTGTTAAGCCTCATCCCTCACTACTCTGTCTTACTTCTTCATTGTTATTCAACAATATGATCAAAAACATCCCAACCAGAACCTCCCTCTCTTCCTTTACTGCTTAAGATCTACATATAGTTTCCCTTCAATTATTATTTTTTCAATAGAGCGTGGCCGTCCGCCAGCCTCGTCTGGCACCTGTGTCGGTGGCACATAAAAAACACCATCCGAGCGTGGCCGTTCGCCAGCCTCGTCTGGCACCTGTGTCGGTGGCACATAAAATCACCCACTACACTCTCGGAGTGGTTGGCGTTAGGAAGGGCATCCAGCTGTAGAAACACTGCCAGATCTGACTGGCCTGGTGCAGCCTTCGGACTCCCCAGACCCCAGTTGAACCGTCCAACCCATGCTAGCATGGAAAGCGGACGTTAAACGATGATGATGATGTAATAAGTAGCAAGATGCTGTGCTAGTAAAGATACACCCAATCCATGCCAACATGATAAAAGTGACTTGTAGTGGTGATGGTGGCAATAAATATCTTCATAGCTCATTAAAAAGATAGCTTATATATTATTTCAAACTTTCTATTTTATTTGAGATTTTTAAAACTAAGTCATTGAATGTTACGCAAATTTAGACTTTGATATTTTTAAGGTTAAAACCCAACAGTCCACTACACATACATACAAAAGGTATAAACCGCATTCATGAACTGACAGTGAGAGTTAAGTTGTCATTATTGATACTTACATGGCTTTTATTAAAAATGGAATGGCTTGCATTAACAATTCCTCAGAGACAGCAGGCTCAGTTTTCACCATATGTCGGAGCAAAGAATCCAAAGAAAACATCTCTGGCCATAAACAATTCTTGCGCAAAACCTAGAATAGAAGAAATTTCAATTAACATGATTGTAAGCCTAGTAATCTTTCTGTTGGTTTCTTTTGCCAAACTACTAGGTTATGGGGACATAAAGACACTAACATCAGTTGTCAGTTGATGGTGGGGGGACAAACAGACACAAAATTACATGCACGCATGCACACACACACATATATATATATACACGACAGGCTTCTTTCAGTTTTCGCCTACCAAATTCACTCACAAGGCTTTGGTTGTCCCAAGGCTATAGTAGCAGAAACTTGCCCAAGGTGCCATGAAGTGGGATTGAACCCAGAACCATGTGGTTAGGAAGCAATCTTCTTACCACAGAGCTACTCCTGCAACTGTATATATATAAGGGAATCTTACATTGTGTATAAACTATATATTTGGAAGGACCCATTATAAACTCTTTTAGACTTTACTCATAGGGTATTGGAATATTACATATATACCATTCTGTCTAAAAAATGGATTTACAACTTCAATATCCATACATATTTTGCATCTATTTTCTTTCTTCCACCTCTCTCTCTCTATTTTGTATCACATCTAAACTAACTAATGACTTAATCATCCTCTCACACCTTCTCCAATGAAGGGATATAATTAATAAATATCCTGGAAACAGCTGTAAGACCTTCTATCTATAAATGTTCTAATATCTACACAGCCTTGGTTTTTTATCTCATTACGCAAAAATTTTTTATATATATATATATATAATAAAATAAAATAAAAATATCTATCCATTCTACCCAATGTACTGGGTTCTATATCAGATAATGTTTGCACTATTTTAATATACTTTACAACTCCTACAAAAACACCCATTAAACTCTCAGTGGTTGGCATTAGGAAGGGCATCCAGCCGTAGAAACCATGCCAAATCAGATTGGACTCTGATGCAACCTTCCAACTTGCCAGCCCTGATCAACCCATCCAACCCATGCCAGCATGGACAACAGACGTTTAATGATGATGTGTGTGTGCATGCACCCACATAAATAATATATCTCTAAACAGTTGTGAATAGGTTTTAAAGTGCTAAAAATTAAAAGACATAGACTGAAGAAAGTAAATGCTGTGTTAGCTACCTGAGCAATAGCTTGTCCAAGTGGAAGCCAATCTGGAGTGGCATATGGCAATGATTCTGAGATACTGAAGCCACAGTTTAAAGATGCCGTATAAGTAAATGGGAATACAACTACAAACTGGTGCTGTTTCTGAACAATTCGGCCAACAGATACTCCTTTTTTAACCAACAGTTCAGGATTCATCTGAAAGAAAAATAAATAAAAACATAAGTAAATAAATTTATTGAAAGTGAAACTGAAGATAAAAATATTTATCATTAAAAAATTAATTACTGGAATTTGATATAATTCCTGCAATGTAATTTATTTTATCCAATAACTGTGTAAATATATATTAAATGGTATTTTTTAAAAATGCTAGCACATATTTTTTCATGACAATGAATTTAGCAAAAGCACTCAATTCACCACAAAACTTCTGCTGAAAATACTGCAAATAACTTGCATGGTTATGATGACAAGGGTTCCAGTTGATCCACTCAATGAAACAACCTGCTTGTGAAATTAATGTGCAAGTGGCTGAGCACTCCACAGACACACACACCCTTAACATATTTCTTAAGGAGATCCAGCGTGGCACACTATGTGACAAAGCTGGTCCTTTGAATTACAGGTACAACTTCTTTTTGTCAGCTGAGTGGACTGGAGCAACGTAAAATAAAGTGCCTTGCTGAAGGATGCAAGGCACCACTGGGAATGAAATTCATGACCTGAACACCCTAACCACTTAGCCATGCGCCTTCACTCTGCTGCAAATAAACACTACAAGGCTGTACAACCAAATACTGTAAACAATGTACTAGTGTCCCTGTAAGCTTGAAATAGTAAGATTCCTCCCAAACTTACAATTGACTGCTAGCTATTCTGTTCTAGAGATATGTTTCAACAAAGTCACTGCACAGTTAGCCTGCTAGAAATAGCAGCCAAATCTGCCTCAAACTTAGCACTAGCATCTTAAAACTATCACAGGTTCCAGTCCTTATTGCAGTGTGGTGGTTTGTGTGTTTCACTGACCCCGAGAGCTTTACCAGTGGAGTACAAGCCTCTGGTTAAGGCCTCTCATGCTAGACAGATCAAAGGTTAGAGGCCAGACTAATATGGAACACCACTTCTCAGAAGTAAAAATGAATCTGTGTAGGGCCAACATCCCTACCTACAAAACATCAAAGTTACAGAAGCATTGATGACATTCCAAAAACAACAAGATCTGAGAGAAGGCCTTTTCCCTCAGAGAAACAAGCAGGATACTGAGGTGGGCTCACAAATGTAGGAATCTGACTGGAGAGAAGCTGAAAAGAGCCCAGGATCAAGAACAGAGGAGCAAAGTTGTCAATGGCTTATGCTACATGGTGAGTAATGGGCTGAAGTATCTTAAAACAAGGAAGGATACATTGGATTATGTAATCCCTGTTATGCAAATAGATGGAACAGATTTGGCTGGAAGAGAAGTGTCGTTCAAGCAAATGTCACACCAATCAGAACAGCAAACAAATCTCTTTCCAATTACAGTTTATTGCTTTAAAATAATGGATAATGTAGTCCTAGATACACTATGTCTGATAAAAGACTGCATGATCAAGGTAGAGATACTACAAAGCTCTACTCAATCAGAGTTGGCCTTGGGCTAAACAAATATTTACCAATGAAACTGTTGGATGGTAATGATGGATTATGATGAAGATAATTATGGATGGAAGCACTCTGTCGGTTACGACGACAAGGGTTCCGGTTGATCCGATCAATGGAACAGCCTGCTCGTGAAATTAACATGTAAGTGGCTGAGCACTCCACAGACACGTGTACCCTTAACGTAGTTCTCAGGGATATTCAGCGTGACACAGAGAGTGACAAGGCCGGCCCTTTGAAATACAGGTACAACAGAAACAGGAAGTAAGAGTGAGAGAAAGTTGTGGTGAAAGAGTACAGCAGGGATCACCACCATCCCCTGCCGGAGCCTCGTGGAGCTTTAGGTGTTTTCGCTCAATAAACACTCACAACGCCCGGTCTGGGAATCGAAACCGCGAGTCCGCTGCCCTAACCACTGGGCCATTATGCCTCCAAAGAAGATAATTATAATGATGGCAACAACAATAATGATGGTAATGATGATTTCTTTTATGATAATGGTAAGCAAATGCATAATGAAAATATACCATAATAAAATCTTCTTTGAACCAGCCATCATCATCCCACACATGACCTGGAACAAGTTCTTTGATTGCTGCTTTTAGATTCTGCTTCAGTTGCTTTGGAATGGAATACCTGTTAATGGGATAAGATTAGATTAGATTAAAATGCACACTAAAAATCCAAGATGTGTGTGTACATGTGTTGGGTCTTGATGAAATTTTTAAAGATATAATTAGTAAGGACTAAATTTTCTAAGAAGTAATTCAATAGTTCTCTCAGTGGCGTGAGTATTTTGACTTAGATCTGTTGTGAGTCCTAGAAGTCATAAGTCCAGAGCTTAATCTGGCTTCCATGGCATAAAAAAAGACAGATCACAACACTATTTCTTGAATGGGATGCCAGCTCATCACTGGGTTTAACTTGCTAGTTATTTGCTAGAGCTCATTCACAGCTGAATGAACTTGATCAATGCTAAATATAAGTGTTTCACTGCCCAGTCCAAGTATCGAAACTGTGATCTGATGATTATGAGTGCAACACCCTAACCATTAGCCATAGCAAAACATGGGGGCAGGGGAGAAACAGCAACTTATTATTATTATTCTGCACCACCACCCTACTACATGCACACAATTATATTACATAGAGATTGGGTTCTAGTTCCACTTCAAGTATTTGAGAAGTCTTAAACTATGATATAACCAATTACAAGCTTGTAAAATTGTGAATGACAAGAAAAATATATACAACCTAACATTTTAATATTATAAACTCATTTATCCAGACAGACCATGTCTTTTATATTTATGAGTTGAACAAGTTTCCAATTATAAATATTTACCAAAACAAGTGTCTTTTTAATAAACTGGTTGCTCAAAACCAACCATTGATAAAAGACAGAAATCAATCACTAATGTACATGACTGCAAGAAAAAATTAGTTTCTGTCTCAGGTACAATATATGTTTAAAATATTTTTGATTTCCATGTTTGTACACACAGATATTAATACCAAATGTAAAAGCTGTTTTCTTAGCTCAGTTGTGAGAAACAGAGAAAATAAACAGCCAACAATGGCGGCACAAACTCCACAATCATTGCTTCTATGTTCATTTTTCAACACTGACAATCCGTTGACCAAAACTTCTTTAGGTTGTATTTATAGCCAGAGGTCTTGTCTGAAACCAAACCTTATGTGTTTTCAAGTAAGGTACATTATTCCCTTGGTCTTCACATGATAAAACTCCTGAGCTACTAGAGATATTGTTTATGCGGGTCATATTAAATCCCACCATCAGCCAAGGCGCTAATGTGAAGATACAAGGAGGCAAACACATACACACACAGAACTTCTATACAGTTTCCATCTACTAAATTTCATTCACATGGCATTGGTCAACCTAAGGCTATAGCTGAAGGAATTTGCTGATGCAGAGGATTGAATCACAAGCCATGTCGTTGCAAAGCAAACTTCTTAACAACACAGCCATGCCTGCACCTATTATTACAAAGAAATATTAGAAATCCTTGTTACTTACCAAATGAGATCAGCCCCAGTATGTAAATAATGGATGTAGGGCAAGCTGTGTCTGCTGGTTGACCAGCATGAAGTTGTGAATAACATTCCAATATGGAGCACAGGCAGTGTAACACCTAAAAAAAGAAAATACTTTTTTTAATAAAGAATAATTACATACATTAATAGCTAACCTTTTGGTTATATTCTCAGTGGAATTCATAAAATTTATGATAAATTCTAAGAATGAGCAATGTTGGCTAGCTCATATTCTCTTTGGCCATTACCAGTATAATCACCAGACGGACAAATACAGATTCATATTGTATTTGTTACAGTACACATGTACACGCACGCACGCGCACGCACACACACACACACACACACACACACCACACACACACACACACACACACACACACACACACACACACTACTACACTTTGCATGATATTCCGTACAGTTTGATTACAGATCAGAACTGAGAATGTTGGGCCAATGAAGAAGTTTCAACATGACCTGCTAGAAATAGCCAAATCCCTAATATCACATCCTACCATATTAAAAAAGGAGAGGAGCAGACTAGATAAGGCAGTTGTAGATGCTTTTAAAAGGACAATTTGGTCACAGCTGAAACAGCTTTGATATTCCTGCTTAATTAAGACTGACTTGGGGCTAAACAACAGTAACAATAAAGCTAGAGTCAGCAGTTGAATGTTACTACCAAATATTTCATCTGCATCATTAGGCCTAACTCATTGTAAAGTCAATACCACCATGACCGATATCCAAATTACAGTGGAGAAGGCTAGCCACTGGGTTTGGTTAAAAAGAGACGATGAGTGATGGCTAGAAGAATATTGAGCTTTATTTGATAACCAGTTGATCTAGCAAGTGGGGCTGGTGCGCACTGATGCCGTCAAGAGATAGGCTCCGAAACGGCGCGCATTCTCTCCTGATGACCCCGTACATTTGCTGGCTTCCAGTATGCGGAGTTCTTGACTGGTAGCACTTGCATGTGCAAGTTGTTTGCAAGACATCCATTCAAATCTATAACCCTATCATCTATGAGACTAAGATTAAAATAAAGTAATCGCTATTAAACCCTCATCAATCTGGGAACATTTAACAAATGTAGTTTATTATTTCATTTGTTCATTATTCAATTCAAATGAGAGAAAAGTGTAAAATATGGGGAATAGTATGATTAACAGTAGTTCTCAAAGAATAGGATTAACTGTGGTACAAAGCAACTTTTGAAATTCTACTAATATTTCTAAATAATCAAACAATTCTGTTAAATTTACTGAATTTGAGATAAAAGTCGATATTCTAAATCAGTGGTTCTTGACCAGAGTCCATAGGACCCTTAGGGGTCCATATAAGATATTGTAGTTAGAATTTGTGCAATAAATTGGTTATTATCATCATCGTTTAATGTCCGCTTTCCATGCTAGCATGGGTTGGACGATTTGACTGAGGACTGGCAAACCAGATGGCTGCATCAAGCTCCAATCTGATCTGGCAGAGTTTCTACAGCTGGATGCCCTTCCTAATGCCAACCACTCCGAGTGTAGTAGTTGCTTTTACATGCCACCAGCACGAGGGCCAGTCAGGCGGCACTGGCAATGGCCACGCTCAAATGGTGTTTTTTACGTGCCACCAGGAGCCAGTTCAGCGACACTGGCAACAACTTTGCTCAAATGTTTTTTCATGTGCCAGTAAGGCGACGCTGGTAACAATCACGCTCGAATGGTGCTTTTTATGTGCCACCGGCACGGAAGCCAGTTAGCTGCTCTGGCAATGATCATGCTCGGATGGTGAATAATACTTAACTATAAAAATATGAGATTTTTTTAAACAGTGAATGCCTGTAGGGTCAAGTAGAATAAAATAGGACTCAAAAAGGTCCATGGGCAAAAACTGGTTGGGAACCACTGCTCTAAATAATAGCTATTTAGGTATTGTAGTTAGTTTTACTTTAACATTAAACACAAATGACAGTTTGGCAATAGTATCAGTGCCATCAGAATTTGCATAGGCACTCAAATATTAAAATGTAACAAGCAATTTCAGTTCATACTTTACAATTATGCAACCTGTTGTTTAACAACTAATCAGACCTAACAGCACTTATTTGCAACCAGTGTCGGCATGGTTGTGTAATTAAGAAGCTCATTCTGCAACCACATGGTTTTGGGTTCAATCCCACAGAATGGCACCTGGGCAAGTATCTTCTACAATAGCCCCCAAACAATAGTAGAATTTGGTAAGCAGAATCTGCCTGGAAGCCCATCATATATATAAGTGTGTGTGTCTGTCTGTATGCTTCCCCCACCCACCATACTACAACTTGACAACCAGAGTTTGTTTGTGACCTCATAGCTTAATGGTTAAGAAACCAACAGAATAAGTACCAATTTGTTTGACCACACCTTTTAAAATGGTGCCCCAGTATGGTCAGCATTCAATGAATGAAACAAGCAAAAGATAATAGATGGTTCCACCTGTGACCATTATGTTGTCTTTTATCAGGCATAGAGTACACAGGGCTACATTATCTTATATGCCCTTCCTTTTAGTAACCAGAAGGGTGATGAACAAGTTTTTGCTATTAACATTCAGCAAGGGAACAAAGTACACAGATTCTCTTGTTGGTTTCCATTAAGCATTGAATGCATTTAAAGAAAATAAGGTTTGAAAATTATGAAAATGCTTCAGCATCTTTTTAATAACATGCATTCAGAAACAATAACCTTGGTGATATTTAATCTGAGAAAGTGATTTTGTTGGTTAAACAATGATTTGCTGTATTGTTAAGAGTGAGAATAACTTTTTCAGAATTCTCAATTCAAGTGTATTAAGTTAATTGTAAAAATATACCATTTTTCATTTTTTTAATAAGAATTAAAAGATTTGAAAACAAAATGGCATCACATGATATTGTTTATCTACACAAATACTTTTGTTCATTTATTATGTAATAAATGAAATTATTTAAAATACAAAGATTTACAATGGCGGTGCCCCAGCATGGCCACAGCTCAAGAGCTGAAACTGGAAAACAAACATAAACATAAATAGTAAAATGAATGTCACTACTTACCAGGTATTGGTCCCAAATGTCTTAATACTGATAAAGGATTTTGAGATAATACATTGAAGTTCCAGCCATGTCTAAAATATACAATACAAACAGCTACAGTTAAGTAAATAGAAACTATTATATATTATTGACATCAAAATCAATGGAGCCATTCTTTTTACATTCCAGAAATCAGTTAAATAAAATTGCTTAACCACGTCTGTTTAAATTTAGAGTGATAGTCAATATGGCCAATAACAACAATAAGCAGCAGGCTTGAGTAGAAAAGTATTCTTTTCATTAAAAATAGCACCTACCAAACTATTATACATTCGTATGTATCTAGATAACTGACAAGTGACATAACAGTTTTCAATATATGAACAATTTATACAAAGGATATATAATAAATATAACATAAAGGACATGAAAGCTTATATATATATATATATATATATATATATATATCTCACCATCATCATCATCAACAACAATTCATATAAAACTAACTAAATCTAAGTTGGGATGTAGGTCTAACATATCAGCCACTTTAACACTGCCACTTAGATTCAGAGTGCTTTTAGTGGAAGTTACTCTTTTGTAAGCATTCACACCAGATCTTAAGTGAGGATGTTACTTCCAACACTGCTCTACTCCTTGAATAGTGCCACTGTTTCTGAGAGTGTAAAAAATACCCATTTGGTGGAATGAGAGACCTGATAGCATTTCAAGAGGCTACTTATTTACTAGCACATAATCCTATATTCCTCTATCCCCTTTTCCATCAGTTTAAAACCAACATCCCAGCACACACAGGCTTTTAGGAATGTAACCTGCTGCCATTGACTTCTAGGTGAGATATTTACAGAGATCAACACAATGGCTAAAGAGAACATATGACTTATGAATTCTTATTCTTTCATTCACCAAGATAATTCCTAAATGAACTTAATTTAATTGAAAATATTTAGCTACAAAGAATGCTTGAAAAATAAGACTGGACGTCATGAGGATGATAGAGACTCAGTTATATAAATCATGCTCCAAAATATAACAAGTATAACATGAACACATTTAATGGCATTAGAATATTGGTTTCAAAGTTTGGCACAAGACCAACGATTCTAAGCGAGAGGAGTAGTCAGTTCAATCAACCCAAGTGCTCAACTGGTAGTTATTTCGCCTACCACAAAAGGATGAAAAGCAAAGTCAACCTCAATGATATTTGAACTCATAACATATAATCATTATCATTTAACGTCCGTTGTCCGTGCTGGCATGGGTTGGACAATTTGACTGGGTTGGCACACTGGAAGGCTGCACCAGACTCCAGTCTGATTTAGCATGGTTTTCTATGGCTGGATGTCCTTCCTAATGTCAACTACTCAGAGTGTAATGGGTGCTTTTACGTGCTACCAGCACAGGTGCCATTTACATGACACCAGGTTGCGTTTATGTGCCACCTGCACAGGTGTCAATTTGTCTGACACTGGTATCTGCATGACTGTGATTTTGCTCAGCTTGATGGGTCTTCTTCTCAAGCACAACATAATGCCAAAGGTCTTGGTCATTGCCTCCTCCACGAGGCCCCTATTAGTTCATATTTCCACATACCTGACTATAGATTAGTGACCATCAGATTAAGAACACGAAACCTTTCCAAAGACCTTATAAGTCAATTAGTGCTAGATACAGCAGCATATGCCTCATTAAAAACTCCTCCAGTTGTTTTACGAGCAAGAGAATATTAGAGGTACCTCTTCCCAGCACCAAGCCAAACTGCATTTTATCTAGGCTAATTCTCATCCTAATTAGTTATGCTGTGACTCTTCCAATGTCTTTCATAACCTAGACATCAACTTGATACCTCTTTAACTTACTCTTACTAGAGCCTCTCCTTTATCCTTGTAATAGTCAATGAAAATACTGCTACACCAGCCAAACAGTCATAAGAAATACAGCTAAGCATTGTGACTTACTTGCTGAAGTCCAAGTAGCAGTCACACAGAACAAACATTAAGCTACTTAACTGGATATCATAAAACATTGAGATTAGCTCCCTATGGGTCAACCATTGACTCAACAAATCCATAATTATCATTAAACTTACTTTGTGTATGGGCTATCTTTCTTGCAAGGAAAGAATGTTCCCTGGTTCCCTGAGTTAATATGTCCACACTGGACAACAACATGTGATGACGCTTCTTCAACAACTTTCCAGTAATCTGACTGAAATTGCAAGAGAAATTACAAAAATTAATCATGAAATGGCAAAAATATCGACAGTTTCAAACACTCCTATTGTACCTAAACAGCTTTACTGGGTGGCTGGCTGGCTGTTTGAAATGCAGTTTTACTTCCTAGATGAGCCAACGGATGACATTGACCATTCGCAGTATTTCCCAAATCCTTAAAAGTATAGTTAACCATGTTGCTCTCAAGCCATACAAATATTTCAATGTTTTTTTTTTAAAAAAAAAGAAAATGTCAGTAAAGAGTTGTTCCCCTTGAATGAGTGGTTTGCGTGTGCGCGCGATAGTGCTACTAGTGGTTCCATTGGAGCTTTGATGTGCTAACTAGGAACGTAAATTGTCGTTAAAAATGCAAGAGATAACATCTTGCCATCCTTCAAAAAAAAAAAAAAAAAATGATAATAAGGCACTGAATAATGTAAATTGAAAGGAAAAAGGATGGCAACAGTCGGATAGACCCTTGATCAAAGATCTACACGTTCAGAAGCGACTTGGAGCTAAACAACTAAAACTTAAGAAATGATCTCTGAGTATTTGATTGATCACCTTCATACTATATCAGCACAAGCGGAACTTCACACTTCTTTCTAAATAAGTTACCAATGATTCTTTCAAGGTATGAGATATTAAGTAAGACTTGACGACTTCATCTGATTTAATTATCTCACTTTATCTTCTACCAGCTCAGCATGATTGAATCTTAGCTGACTAACGTTAGAACCACTGAGTTACTTTAACCACCACACAATGACAACATGATGAGCTATTACACTCTTAAAACAAATAACAATACTGTAGCCATCACCTCAAGACAAAAGTCAAGAAAACTTTTTTGTAAATTGGTAAAAGAAAACTTCAACATTAGGAAGTCTGGAGAGATGAATGGAAGGAGCAACCTCCTAACAGTGGCAACCACCACAGAACAACAGCTCAGTTTCTATGGTGTAACAAGAAAGCAGTGGATATATGTAACAGGGTGGAGTCAAGACAGTAGAACAGTTGCTAACCCACATCAATGGGAATATGAATCTATATTCAACATGGCAGGTATCTCCATAAGCCAGACTACTTCATGTTGCACTGTCCAACCACTTTGATCCCAGAGGAATATGAAACAATCCATGAAGATGGTGAGGCATAAATATTTGGATTACTATAGCCCCAGGTTAATCAGTCTTGTGAATGGTTTTAGTAGATGGAAATGAAAGAAGCCCATTGTACAATACATATGTATGTTACTGACTCTTTGTCTTGCTATCATGTGACAGTTGTAAGCAAATGTCGCCATCATGGAAGTGGTGTCTTCTTTCCAATCTTCCCTGTCTAGTCATAGAGATGTTACCTTACCTGGAAACAAGGGGGGAGTGGCAACAGGAAGGTCATCCACCTCAGCATAATCTGTCCAACCCATACAAGCATGGAAAAGTGGGCATTAAAATGATGATGAGACATCAATTAATTAATAAATAGTTTAGCTTAATCATGTTCCTTTACTAGTACAGGTATTTCTAACAATAAAAATGATCATACATTTGGGAGATTTAGAGATAGAAGTAGTTAGATGGATAATAGCAGACTTACTTCAACTTGTTCTGGAGTTGGATCATCTCGAAACCACATAGACTGTACATTCCGAGACACTCTTTGGAAGGCATTGATGGAAGTTGTTTTACCCTGGAAGTTTTAAAGATTAAAAGATATTTATATGTACATTAAAATTGTTATGCGTTGATTCACAATTCATACTTTCGTGGAAATTTTTATTTATACAGCAAATACCAAATAGAGATGTATCTTGGTATATTGGATATAAGGTGCAGGCGTGTCTGGCAAAAAGCTTTGTTTCCCGACCACATGGTTCCAGGGTCAGTCACATTACATGGCCCCTTGAGCAAGAGTCTTTAAACCAACCAAAGCCTTGTGAGTGGATTTGGAAGATGGAAACTGAAAGAAGTGTCATGTGTGTCTTTGTATCTGTGCTCCACCACCACTTAACAACTGTTGGTTTGTTTACATTCCTATAATTTAGTGGTTTTGCAAAAGAGACCAATAGAATAAGAACCAGGCTTTAAAAAAAAAAAACCCTGGAGTCAATTTGTTCATCTAAAAACTCTTCAAAGTGGTGCCCCAAAATGTGCTGCAGTCTAATGGACTGAAACAAATAAAAGATTAAAAGACAAATGAAAAGAGTCTACTTCTAGCTAAATTGCTGACAAATTCCAGAACAGGTAAATGGGATGAACATTTATAGATTATTTAGGAGAAAATTGATAACAAATAGTGTGTTGTGGCTAACAGTATATTTACTTAGTTATTTTGACAGAGAATTTATACAAAAGTTTAATGCTGGATATTGCTTACATTTAAATCTGAACAGTTACTTCATAACTGGTCATGGTAAGAACACTGTAGCAAGTATATTGCTCTACCAGAGTGGTTGGCATTAGGAAGGGCATTCAGCTGTAGAATGCCTTGCCAGATCAGATTGGAGCCTGGCGCAGCCTTCTGGCTTTCCAGTCCTCAGTCAAACCGTCTAACCTATGCCAGCATGGCAAGCAGACGTTAAATGATGATGATGATGATAATCTAGTAACTTAAACAGTGGTTTTATGAATATTGTAAAATATCAATTTTCATAAAATTACTAATATTCCAATGAGAAAAGAAAAGAATTTGATCAACAAAATTTATGAACTAAAAAAAGAACTATAAATCTTGTGTCTTACTCTCACATAGGAATACATCAATATTGATATTTTTTCATGTGGATGTGAGTATACTGATAGTTTCCACATTATCAAATTCATTTTCCTGCTCCACTCCCGTCTTTCTCAATGTGTAGCAATTTTTTAATATTGATACATTACAATGAAATTACAAAATGTATCAATGAGAAAAAGGAGAAAAAAAAATTAAATAGTAACCTTGCTATACAGCAATTACCATAACTTATATTTCTATAATTTAGTTTGAAAAAGAAAGGTGGTGTTTATTATATTTGCAGACCAATTTAAATTGGTGAAGTGAATGTAATCATTTTCCAGTTTAAACTTCCTTAAGTTGTTACCAATAGGGATAAAAACATGGTTTGAAAGGAAATTCTAGATACTTGCAAGTGTAGCAATAACTGATTCAGTGAAGTATTTACTATAAAGCTTGATGAATAATCCACATTTAGGATTAGGAAAAGGAGATGCAGGTGCACTTAAATTGTGGCAGTGATAGAGAGCTTGTTTGTTAGTTCAGGAGAGCAAGGAAGAAGGGCCAAGTGCAGTAGAGGTAGAAAGGAGGATGGCAGTGAGCAAATGGCTGTAGTGTTTTGGTTAATAAGGTATTCTTAATTATGTGAAAGACCCCTGCTCCTCAACTTTTTTTGTTTTTGTTTTTGGAGGGAGGAATGTATACATGACTAGCAGCTGTTCTCTCCCAGGTATATGAGCAGAATTCAGCTGAACTATTTGAAGACAAAGTCAAAAATGCACATCAAGAACTATACTTCATTATAGAAAGCAGTAAAGTCACCACAAAAAGTCATAAGAAATTGTTAGGAAGGCATTTGTAAAGGTCTTTAAATAATGTAATAATTATCAAATTAAAATATTGCTGATGTAGGAAAATAAGAGAATGACAGAGAAACAAATAATCACTGCATGCAAAAGGGCTTGCTGCCTTCCCTTTCGTTATTTAAACATTAACTGTACTAACTTCAAACAATTAATCATCCCAAGCTCTAGTTTAAAGAAGTTCTAAAACAGGTAAGTGCAAACTCCTTTCTTCTCGTGATTATTTAAAAATAGCAATAAAAACAATGCAAACTGCAAAGCTTGCTCTTCTCATTACCTTTGCAACACAACAATCTATGGTGTCTTCTGTGTGTTGCCGAGACATTCCATTCTGTCGTTGCTGTAGTTGTTGCAAACGTTCGTCTGTTACTTGATGCAAAATTTTCGTCTTTTCCTCTTCAGAAAGCATTTCATAAGAGAGCAGATATTTGCAGTAAGCATTGTAGAGCTTTGTAGTCCGATCCTGGGCCTATTAAATTAGACAGGAGGAAAGAAAAAGTTATAAATAAACTCTAAGACTAAACCATTGATAATAAAATAGTCTGAAACAAATGAAAACTGAAAAGCAATACTTACTTGTTTTGGAATTTTAACCATATCAGCTACTTTGCTCCATTTCTTCTTATCCATTACATTCTGTAGTCCTCCATACTCTTTGACACTCAGGTACAGACGAGCTAAATCTAATTCTATGCCACCAATCTTGAAATTTAAAAAAATTATTATTTAAATGTACATTTCATGAATACAATTGGCAAGAGTTTTGATCTAAAGTTACATATTGGAACAGAGATTGTATTTTAGAAAAGCCATCACACACACATGTGCCAGGGTCACATTCAAAGTAGTTGTATTGGTGCCACACTCAAAGCATTCATGCTAGCACCACATTGAAAGCACACATGGCAGTGCCACGTTAGAAGCACTTGTGCTGGTGCCACGTTAGAAGCACTTGTGCCGGTGCCACGTTAGAAGCACTTCTGCCGGTGCCACGTTAGAAGCACTTGTGCTGGTGCCACGTTAGAAGCACTTCTGCCGGTGCCACGTTAGAAGCACTTGTGCTGGTGCCACGTTAGAAGCACTTCTGCCGGTGCCACGTTAGAAGCACTTGTGCTGGTGCCACGTTAGAAGCACTTCTGCCGGTGCCACGTTAGAAGCACTTCTGCCGGTGCCACGTTAGAAGCACTTGTGCCAGTGTCACGTTAGAAGCACTTGTGCCAGTGCCACGTTAGAAGCACTTGTGCCAGTTCCACGTTAGAAGCACTTGTGCCAGTTCCACGTTAGAAGCACTTGTGCCGGTGCCACGTTAGAAGCACTTGTGCCAGTTCCACGTTAAAGGCACTTGTGCCAGTTCCACGCTAGAAGCACTTGTGCCAGTGCCACATTAGAAGCACTTGTGCCGGTGCCACGTTAGAAGCACTTGTGCTGGTGCCACGTTAGAAGCACTTCTGCCGGTGCCATGTTAGAAGCACTTCTGCCGGTGCCACGTTAGAAGCACTTGTGTCAGTGCCACATTAGAAGCACTTGTGCCGGTGCCACATTAGAAGCACTTGTGTTGGTGCCACGTTACAAGCACTTGTGCTGGTGCCGCATAAAATATACCCAGTACACTCTGTAGAGTGGTTGGGTGTTAGGAAGGGAACCCAGCTGTAGAAACCATGCCAACTCTTGTCAAATGGTCCAACTCGTGCCAGCATCGAAAAATAGATGTTAAATTTAGACATACAAGTATAAAAAAAAGTTAATATATAGCATATAAATATTTAAAACAAGTTTTAATTAAAACTTTATAACAAGTTTTATTGATTACTTACACCCCATTCTGAAGTATGAAAAAAAAACAAATCAAAATACTTCCACACCTCACTAGTGGGGGTGTATGTCCCAACTTGAGAAAAACTAACCTACTGAGAGTTGTTAGGTGCCACTGACAGACATCATATCTTGTACTTGTGGTTGAACTTGAATTCAGCAGCTCTAAAACAGTTAACTGCCTTGCACATAGATGCGTTGCAAGAGTGAGTGCTTGTGTATATATTTATGACTGTGTGCTTGCAGGTGTGAGTATTGTGAGAGAGAGAGAGAGAGAGAGAGAAAGAGAGAGTGTGTGTGTGTGTGTGTGCGCGCTTAGTGTATGTGCATGTCTTTTGTTTGAAGGGGCTTAATAGTAATAGAAAGGATTATTTACCAGTGGAGGTTCAGTCAATTCAATGCCAACTGAGGAAAGATGTTTCTTTATGCATTCCATCTGCTGTATATTTGGACCCCATCTATATAATTATAAGAAAAGAAAACAGGAATTTTAAAAGGTAATATAAGACACTTTGAATTATCAATATGTTAATGAAGTTCATAATAAAAAAAATAATAAACAAATGTATCATCATTGCCATTGGTGCTGGCATCATCATCATTTGACTGTGGTAGCAGATGGCCATCATCCTTCTCCACCCAGCTCTCATTATCAAATGTAGTTGTGACTGGGGGGATTAGTACTGCACATTTTAGTAGCCCAGCTAGCTCAGTCGGTAGAGCACAAAACTCTTAATCTCGGGGTCATGGGTTCAAGCCCCACGTTGGGCGAGTACTTCTTTTACTACACTCTCAGAGTGGTTGGCATTAGGAAGGGCATCCAGCTGTAGAAACTCTGCCAGATCAGATTGGAGCCTGGTGCAGCCATCTGGTTTGCCAGTCCTCAGTCAAATCGTCCAACCCATGCTAGCATGGAAAGTGGACGTTAAATGATGATTGGCTGAATTTGAATTCAAAATGCTAAGACTTGACACAAATACAAAAAGGTATCTCACTGAACATTTTAACAATTCTGCCAATCTACTGCCACAGACTGGCACCTTAATTAGCAGCAGCAGCAGCCACCACCACCACCAGAAGTTTCCAGGGTTTTACAGCTCATTACTTTGTTGTGCAGTTTCAGTTTGTAATTCATGTAATCAATAGTCTAGTACTTAAACTCACAATCATTATCACTTAATTAGTTATCTAAGAGAATAAAAGGTAACATTTAATTGTCAACTTCCATTTCAACGATCATTAAGCAATGTCTTCCAACATTTTTAAGCCCAGCTGTTCACATTAAAATGCATTGCAGATTGTTTGCAATTTGTGACATTTGATTTATGTGAAGTTTTTTTTACAGATATCTGTTGAATGCACAAATAAAAGCAACAGTAGAGTAGCAAAATATGTTGAACTTAGTAGCTGAAATGCAAGAGAATAGAAAAAGCTCTCTTGGTTGCGTGAAGAAATCAAGGTTTGTTCCCCCATCACATACAATCACTGTTATTTTAATTTTTTTTTTTTTGCCTGATGACTAAAAATTATTGGTAGTAATTATTGGTACTAAATTATTGCTAAAACTATTTGGACTTTGAAAACCCACTTTTTTAGGAAGAATTTTGAAAGTTGGAAGAGAAAGAAATGTAGAAGACCATAGCAAAGATTGCATTCATACGAAACGAACTAAGCTTCCATTGAAGTAAATACTAATAACACATCAGGAGAAATATCTTAAATGTTCAATACATTCATTAGAATTACTATTAAAACATATATATATGCATACCCAATATATTTCTTATACACACACACACACACACACACATATATATTATTGTAAATATATTACTTACCGATTTAACATTTTGTGTATATATTGCACTTGGCTTGTAAATCTCATTTCTTCATTAATACAGCTTTCAAGCTAAAACAAGAAAAAAAACTTTTTATTATGCTTTCATAATCTATGTGATGGGTGAAATATAGAAATTGATCAAATCTTTTAAGTGATAATAAATAAATGCATGCCAATAAGGTGTATATATATATATATATATATATACCGGAGTAAACACATAAATGCCTGATGAACGGCAACGGGAAACTCAGAGTAACAGATTTTGTTGAATTTTCTGCTGCTTTAAATAAAGTATATATATATATATATATATATATAAAACTAAACAGCTACTGGAATTAATTTTTGTTAAAATTCATTTGTCACTAATTTGCTAATTATTGTTGTAATAAAGTGCTGGTTTAGTAGAAATTGTAACTCTACACTTTCCCAATATTTAGCTCTCTCTTTCTCAGGTGGCATTTGGAAGAATCATTAATGAACAGGACAAAATGCTTGGCAGCATTTCTTACAGCTCTTTACATTCTGAGTTCAAATGCCACTGAGGTCATCTTCACCTTTCATACAGAACCAAACTAAATAATGTGAAAACATCCAGCCTGAGGTTCTGCTACAGAGATAATTTACAAACCTACAAAAATATGTGGAGGCGCAATGGCCTAGTGGTTAGGGCAGCGGACTCGCGGTCGTAGGATCGCGGTTTTGATTCCCAGACCAGGCGTTGTGAGTGTTTATTGAGCGAAAACACCCAAAAGCTCCACGATGCTCCGGCAGGGGATGGTGATCCCTGCTGTACTCTTTCACCACTCTTTCTCTCACTCTTTCTACTGTTGGCCTGCTCACTTAGCCAGCGGGGTGGCGTCATTCGAAGGCTAAAACAATGCGAATGCATTGTGACCAGCGATGTGTAAAACATCTGATGGTCTGGTTGGTCACGTGATCACGTGATGACAAAAATATGCTTTCCTAATTTAATGAAACAAAAATGTAGTTCTCTATGAATGCTGAAGTACTTTATTCCTCAAGAACATTCCAATGTGGCAAAAAACAGAAACAGTACTGGGTCAGAATGAATGTCAGTATTTATTTACTTCCCTTCAGATTCTGAATTTGATTACCATCACAGTCAATTATTCCTGTCATCTTTCTGGGAGAACACAACTATCAATCATATATCAAGATCAGTTTAATTGATGATACTCACTCTTCTGGTAATTTTTAAAAAAAATCAATATGGCAGCAGAGATATGGAAATATAAGAAGATAAGGAAACCAAAATATAAAGCCATGCAATACCTTCCATGAAGCTGGGGGTACAATTTTGCACATTCCAAATGGTTCGGCTTGTGTTTTGACAGATTCTATGTAGGCTAAGGGGTCTTGAAATTCTTCATCTGACGGATAAAAAATTGGAATGTCCACAATTTGTGCTGGTTCTCCTTCCTCTGGAAAAGAATCACATTTAACTTCTTCTTCAGAACTTTGTTCAGATTTCTTCCCAACTGTATTAGAAAAAAAAAAAATATATATATATAAAAATAAAGCATAGAAATACATTGTTAAGATTTATTCCTTACATAGACAAGACCTTCAGTTTACTGAGAAGTGAAAGGTAATACTGTGGCATTCTTTTTTTTTTTTTATTGCATCCTCAAAAACATAAATAAATGGAAACACATCCTGCACATTGCAATGTTGATCACACGTAACCAAAATCACACGCAACCAAAATTTATAGAGCTGCCAGCCTCGTCTGGCACCTGTGTCGGTGGCACATAAAAAACACCATCCGAGCGTGGCCATCTGCCAGCCTCGTCTGGCACCTGTGTCGGTGGCACATAAAAAACACCATCCGAGCGTGGCCGTCTGCCAGCCTCGTCTGGCACCTGTGTCGGTGGCACATAAAATCACCCACTACACTCTCAGAGTGGTTGGCGTTAGGAAGGGCATCCAGCTGTAGAAACACTGCCAGATCTGACTGGCCTGGTGTAGCCTTCGGGCTTGCCAGACCCCAGTTGAACCGTCCAACCCATGCTAGCATGGAAAGCGGACGTTAAACGATGATGATGATATATAGCAAATTGAACTAATCCACTTACCATAGATGATTCCCCCCATCCCCTACAGTAGTGCCTATGATTTTTCATTTTTCAGGACCTTCCAGGAGAAAGGGAAATATCCTGAAACCAAAGAACTGGCTCCAAATGCTTACAACCAAGGACAGTGTGGTTCAATGTTAAACCAGGTAATGAAGTAAAACATAATCAGAACTGAAGGATTTTATTTGTTCAAATAAAATCCTTCAAGGCAGTGTCCCAGCATGGTCACAGTCCAATAACAGAAACAAGCAAACAATAAACGATATAATAATACTCACTAGGTGGTCTTCCACGGCGCTTTTCATACGAAGGAACATTTTCTTTTGGTTTAGGATTTTCATTTGAAAGCTGTGGTAATGATTTGGAAGTTGTGTCTGTTGCAGGAGTCACTGAAGCCACGCAGTTCTTCTTACCACGTCGCTTTTCTATGATTCGAGCTAGTTTCAGCTGCTCTCTTGTGGGCATTCTAAGTTTCATCATTTTCAGAATATTGAGTTTCTTTTTGTCAGAAATACCAGAGTTAATTGCCTTTATGGAGGGTGAAACTTGATTGAGTGATTGTGAATAATGGTGCGAAGATGCTAAGTGATGATTTGAGGTGTTTGTGGAATTGGTCAACTGTGTGAGAGAAGGTGTACCAGAAGAAGTTACGGTTGGCAAAGGCACTGCTGAAGATGGCAGTAATGTAGAAGATGGGCCAACAGTAGACTCTTCTTGAGCTGTCTTGGATCCTTTTAAACCAGATGATTTAACTTTGTTTTCAACATCAATAGCTGCTCGTTGAGCCAACAAAGAGAGGCGTTTTGAAAACCGGGATGGCTGAACCCTTGACTGGGGCTCTATAGTCCGTGATCTTGGTACTAAAACATACTGTCCTCGTTGCCTTCTATTTGAACTGGGGTTACCAGTGTCTCGACGAGTCCTGCTCCTAGAGTGAGGTTCAGTTGTAGTGGATAAGTTATCCTGTGCATTTCTCTGCTTTCGCACTTTGTTTTTCAGTTTATCAATTTGACTAGACTGCAGTTTATTACGTCCTCTATGTTTTCGTCGATTAGGCACATTTTCAGAGAGTTTCTTCAAAGGCACCACAGGTAGAACACTATTGGAATGGCTTTTTTGTGAAATGACAGATGTTCTCAAGGATTTCCCATGAGTCTGTGTTTTGCAAAATGGTTTTTGGGACTGAGCACTGTTATTATTGCAGTAGGAATTGTTGGAGTTCTGAAACAAATTTCAAGATTTATATCTTAATGTGATTCCAGTAACTGGAAGATGGTTATTTAATTTTTTTACTTACACATTGAGAAGAAAAGAGATGTACATTAGCATGGGTTGGACGGTTCAACTGGGGTCTGGGAAGCCAGCAGGCTGCGCCAGGCCCAGTCTGAACACTGCCAGATCAGACTGGGCCTGGCGCAGCCTTCTGGCTTCCCAGACCCCAGTTGAACCGTCCAACCCATGCTAGCATAGAAAACGGACGTTAAACGATGATGATGATGATGATGATTGTCAGTAGTTCATATATCCAAAAAACACTCACTCTAAAACATCAAAAAGAAATATATTTAGAAGGTTGATTGTTATAGCTGGTCAGAGAGTGACCATTGGTTTTGCACCTATCAAGCAGTTAGCTGCATAGGCGACTCATCAGACTCAAATGGCCAGAAGTACATAAATTCTGGCCACTCTGATAAGTCACCTATATAGTTAAGCGCTTTATAGATGCAAAACCAATGTCCACCCTCTGACTGGTCACAACAAACAACCTTCTAAAAATATATATATATATATATATATATATACACACACACACACACACACCACACACTTATCTTAGTTAATAGGAAGTCAGCAGGCTAATTTTATATATATAATCTGAAGAAAGAGATTATGTTTATATTAATCTAAGGACCATAGCCCAGTCAAATCCTCTTCTACCAGGAGATAGAGACAATAATAACAAATATATTTAATGTTTCCTGGAACTCAAAAAGGACTTTTAAGAATTAGTACTTATTTCAAGTTTAAAGCTGTTTAAGAAGATGAGAGCTAAATCTTCTATGGATAGAACACCAATGTATTATGGATAATAAATATTCTCAAGTAATCCCTTATCTTTCCTGAATAACTACATGAATATAGGTTATATAGAATTAAGTGGACTGATTAAATATACATAATGAAATAATTGAAGCAGAGGTCAATCCAATGTTTTGGAGCTAGAAATCAATAGCATAGCAAAGCTAAAAGTAGTTTAAATTATGCAAGAAATACTTAAACTAACTCTTTCATTACCATATTTATTGTGAGATATTCTGTGTTTCGTTCAATTAATTTTAAATATAACAAAGAATTTAGTAAAATAACTTAGTTATCATTAAGCTGGGGTTAGGAACATAAACTGTGACTAAGGTCTGGTGGAAGATTTTAATTCAAAACTTCTGAAAACAAGACATTTCTACTACAGAGCCAGAGGTGGTTTCAGCCAGATTGGTATCGAAAGGGCTAAGAAGTATCAGGAACAAATCAGGCTCAACATAACCATAACAGTCACAAGGAGTGTCCAGACAACAATAGTCTAAAGCAGTGGTGTACCGATTCTTTTCAATAATTACAAGGTTTAACCTCTTTTATATAAACCTATCTGAAACCTGCACTGGTCAAATAATACAAACTGCGTTTTTTCACCTTTTTGTTACTGAGTTTCTTTTGAAATAAACTACTTAAGTTTCAATTATTTTTGAAAATAATGAAGAATTTTGTAAGATAATTTCCATTAATAAGCTGGTGTTTGGGACATAAATATGAAATTTTGATGGGAAGTTTTTAGATCGCCTTAGATCAGGAAGCATCATAGAACCAAGGACAGTCTCAGGCGGGATAGTATCTAAAGGGTTCAAGTACTCACAGCTAAATCAAAATTCTATCATAATTAAATGTAAGAACCATTTGTTAATCAATGTCCCAAATACCAAGCTGATACCAAAATAATTACTTAATCTTCTAAAACTTTCTAAATTGTTATTTTCAAAACTAATTAAAACTCAGAAGGTGTGTTCTTTGCTAGAAATATCTTGAAGGATTAAACTCAGATCTTCACTAACACTGTTCAATTGTGATGGCTGGCAAGCCTCATTTGCAATGCATTTCTCATTTTGGTATTAACGTTTTTATTAACCTAACAATGCTTAATTAAAGCCTTAAAGTGAATGAACAGGTGTTATGCCAGGAATGGGGCACAAGTATATTCTCATATTTCTTCTACCAGGATCAAAACAAAAGTTGAAGACTTGTTTACATATAAAAATAAAGTGACGATATTTCATAATTTTTTAAATAAATCATAGTAATATTAATAATAATAATAAATATTTATCTTTTAAACACATGAACATATTGTACTTGATGGCATAGAAGCCATATTAGATGCACTCCAGTTTCTGCAGCACATATTCAGGAAAAATGTTTTCAGTGCATTAAAGCATGCAATATAGGTTGAACTTCACATTTAGGAAGGACCCAGGGTGATTTTTAGAAGATATCTTTTTTGGAAAAAGAAAGGTGTGTTTTATATATCATCAAATATGGTAATTGTAAATGAAAAATAATGAAATATGATGATGACTGACAAGAATGAGATTAATAATATAGAAAATTTAAGAGAGAGAGTTGAGTAGACACACAGACAGACATACCTTAGAAAGAGATCGTAACACACTTGATTTACTATTGCGCACAACAACAGATCTTTTCTTTGATTCTGAAACAATATGGACTGAGGTTTTAACATGGTTCACCCTGTCTTGCAACTTCTGCTTTAGTGAAGGCCGTCCAGGGGAACGCTTTTTAGTTCTGAGATCATTAGAATGTACTCCATTACGCATAGTTGTCTTTGGTTGGGAAATTCTGGATTTGACATTTCTTTTGGAAGGGGAACTATTGTGAGTCATGCGTGTTTTGGAGTCAATTAGGCCTAGTTTGGCACCCAATTTTCCAGCAACTTTTTTGACCAAATTCTGTTGCTGCATAGTAGCTAAGCCTCTAGCAGTTTCTGGAGTGCTTGCACTTGCACGTGCTGCTTTCCGATTTGGCGTCTGGAGACAGCGAACAACCTGATAAAATAACCAGAAAATAATTTAAGATAGAAAAACGAGCGTAAAGCACATAAGCATACATTTAGAAAAATCAATACTATGTTTTGACTTTAAAAAAAAATATCCTAGTATTATGGGTGGGCTGATGTTTCAGTAAATTAGATTTGATTCCTCTCTGAAACTGCTTTTTATTTATATCAGTTATTAAATCCCTTGTAACATGTATCAATATTATAATTCCCACAGTCCCTTCTTCTACAAGTCTGAACTCAGTCTTCTGCCTATGTAAGAAATTGTTGATTAATATCATTCTTGTTTGGCCTTCTGACTATGTTAAAAATTATTATTGTTGTTGTTGTTACTTATAGCTGCAGGCATGGCTACAGGTGCAGCTTAAAATTAAACCAATGCCGATATATCTACTTTCCAGCCTGCAAAATGAAAAACATGCTGTCTTACCATATCATACAGTTGTAGATGAAACTGCATGCCTTGATGGAAAAAAAAAAAAAAAAGCTAGTCTTGTCTGTAGATTGATTTAACTGAAACCTAATACTCAATATTCCTTACTTTATCAAACAAAAGCTGAAATATTTGACACAAACAAAATTGTTGCATCTCAGATCCAAAGCTAAGTGTAAAACACATTAGAAAGAACAAATAGAGAGCACACAAAATGGTATACCATAAATGGGCATAGCATTAAAACGAGCACAAATAATTTAAATATTATAAAACTGATGGGACACTATGCAAATTCATAGTTCTTGAAATTTATCCCAACGTATAACAAATTTTTTTATTTTTATTTAATTATCAACATTTTAGTACTCAAGAAGACATATCCTCCACAACAGAAGCATTAAAGCTTAATGAAGAGTATTGGCCTACAAGAGCTGTGTGCCGTTGCCATGTAAAAAGCACCCATGCCAGTGCCACATGTTAGAGCTTGTGTGATGCCACATTAAAAGCAACCAGAACATACTGTTGTCTGGTTGGTGTTAGGAAGGGCATCCAACCACAGAAACCAAGCCAAATCAGACTAGAACTTGGTGTAGCTCTCCAGCTTGCCAGCTCTGGTCAAACCATCTGACTCAAGCCAGCATGGAAAACAGATGTTAAAGGATGATGTTGTAGTTGATGATGATCCAAATTTTAATTTTGTAAGCCTTTTTTTTTTGTCATCTTAGTGCAGGTTGGATGCATTATACAAAATTTTTCAGAGGGTTTCAATATTATATCATATTATATAACAAGAAAGCAGTGAGATGGCAGAATTATTAGAGCATCAGAGAAAATGCTTTGCAGTATTTCTTCTGACTCATTACATTCTGAATTCAAATTCAAGTATTGGGATAATCAGCTTGCTCCCTCCCCTTGAAATTGCTGGCCTTGTGCCAAAATTAGAAAGAATAATATACAGCATGATACAACAGTACAATGTATATCCTATTCCTTTCCATGTCTAATTCATTCTATTTTTACCACAAGTATCTTTCACCAATTCACAGCATGTTTTCAACATGAATCATCATCAACATCCATTTTCCCATGCTGGCATTAATTGGACATACCTTCTTCAACACAGCATCTCCTCCCCATTGTTTTGGTGGGCTTTCGACATCCCCTTCGTGAGGTTTGAGGCTCATCCTCCTGAGAGTAGATTTCAACATTTCTCCCTCTTTTCCTTGGTCTGCGTGCACATGTGTGTGTGTTCACAATACACATGTATATGAGTATAATTGTTTTTCCTACGTACATCAATCTTTTAGTCTTTTACTCTGTTACTGGTTTCAGTCATTAGACTGCAGCCAAGCTGGAGCACAGTATTTGAGTATTTTAGTTGATCCTAACAACCCAGTATATAGTTCAACCTGGTATTTATATTTTGTCAATTGCTGTTTGTCAAACAGCCAAGTTACAGAAAATGTTAACAACAATACCAGTTAGAGACTGATGCAAGAATATACACAGAAACACTTACACATACATATCATGGGTTTCTGCACAGGTTCTGTCTAACCACATGGCTCAGTGGTTAGAGCGTCGAGCTTACGATCGTGAGGTTGTGAGCTCGAATCCCGGACCGGGCTGCGTGTTGTGTTCTTGAGCAAGGCACTTTATTTCACGTTGCTCCAGTTCACTCAGCTGTAGAAATGAGTTGCGACGTCACAGGTGCCAAGCTGTATCGACCTTTGTCTTTCCCTTGGATAACGCTGGTGGCGTGGAGAGGGGAGGCTGGTATGCATGGGCGACTGCTGGTCTTCCATAAACAATCTTGCCCAGACTTGTGTCTAGGAGGGTAACTTTCTAGGTGCAATCCCATGGTCATTCATGACCGAAGGGGGTCTTCTGTCTTCTTCTTCTGTCTACTAAATTCCACAGACAAGATAATGGTCAACCCAAAACTATAGAAAGCACCTGCTCAAAATGTTGTGTAGTGGGATTTAAATTCAGAACTCTGAAGCTATAAAATATTTTGGTTGCATTCTCTATTCACTGATATATAAAACTCCATTACACATCAAATCATGCACATTTCTCTCCAATCATCATCATCATCATTTAGCATCCGCTTTCCATGCTAACATGGGTTGGACGGTTCAACTGGGGTCTGGGAGGCCAGAAGGCTGCACCAGGCCCATTCTGATTTGGCAGTGTTTCTATGGCTCGATGCCCTTCCTAACGCCAACAAGTCCGTGAGTGTAGTTGGTGCTTTTTACGTGCCAGACGGGGCTGGCAAATGGCCATGGTCGGATGGTGCTTTTCAGGTGCCACCGGCATGGGGGCCAGGCAAGGCTGGCAACGGCCACGATCGGATGGTGCGTTTTACGTGCCACCAGTACGAGGGCCAGGCAAGGCTGGCAACGGCCACGATCGGATGGTGCGTTTTACGTGCCACCGGCATGGGGGCCAGGCGAGGCTGGCAACGGCCACGATCGGATGGTGCTTTTTACGTGCCAGGCTGCAACAAGACAACTAATATTAGGCTTTGAAGCACACTGTCTTACTATTGTATTTCAAGGAATTCCCAGTCTTGCGTATCAATTGATTTAACTGAAACCTAATACCTAATAACAGTTATGAACAGTAAACTGTGTATAAAGAGGAAAAATATGAAAACAACAAAAATAGGATTCACAAGCCCCATACATCAAAGTTTTTTACACTGGATTTTGAATGGGTGATTACAAAGAAGAAGAACGAAAAGAAAATAAACAATAAAAAAATGTTTTGAGCCTTTTCAATGTAATACTTACATGGAAAGATGACATTACATCAGTAACATCATCATTACTACTTGTACTTGTTGCAGTAGAAAGAGGAGAGCTCTCACGTGTCTGTGCACGCGATGAACTGATATGATGCTTATAGTTGACACTGGCTGGTGTTTGGGGACGGCTATTCTCTCCACCGGAGACTGAGGCAGAATCTTTACTTGAATAGTTGAAAAAATCCAGATGAGATGGCAAGACAGAACTACCTGAAATGCGTATAATGAACCCTCAATCAATCAATTAATTACTATTAAAATGTATATATCAAACATTGCAAATTTCAAGGCATTTATTAGACCAGAAGTTAAGTTAACAGATCATAATCTTACCTCTTAAACATAAAAAAGTAAGGAAATCTTCTGTTTTAGCTCTTTTTGGCAAACAAAGGGGAGACATTTTGCTTTTATTTGGAGTTGAAATTGGAGTAGAAGGAAGTGAGCACTGAGCAAATTTTCTTTGTGCATGAATTTTAGTCCTGAAAAATAGAAAAAAATAAAAATCCACATCATACAATTTAGTGAGAAGGTAGAGTTTTCTAGATTGCAGCAAACATAAAGCATGAATTGCTTACAGGAGTACAAAATTTCAAATTCAAAAAGGAGGAGAAATAAGACTGTGTGATGCAAGTGTGTTAGCAATATAAGTAGAAGTAAAATGGTTTCATCTCTGAAAACAAAAACCAGATCATCGACTTGGGTTTTTTGTGGTTTATTCATACTCTACAATGCTCAACATCAAGGGATAAATCAAGAAAATGTTTATTTTTTTTATTTGATACAGAATCACAGACGTAAAGGGACGAGGTTGTCTTAACATTTTCTATCAGTTCCATGAGAATGAAATGAATTAGATTTAAGCAGAAAATGAAAGTAACTCATAGAATGAACTTGCTCTAAACTTGCACAAAATTTATATGGGACAGGGTACAAGGTGATTGAATAAACCTCAGCATATGACTGGTATTTTATTTTATCAACTACAAAGTGATGAAAAGAAAAAAAACTCTCAAAGGAAAATTATGTTAACTCGAAATATAAAATACTGAATAGAATGCTCCATGGCATATGTAGTGATTCTCTGTATTCTGAGTTAAAATCTAACTGACCAACTTTCTATTTCTTCCTTCCAAGGTTAAAAATAAGTATTAATCCAAGACAGTTCTTATTTATTCACATTATTTTGAATCATTAATCTCGTAGCTTAAAGATTTTGATATGATTATCTTTAGAATGACATTGTAGAGTAGGTGTGAAAGATTAGGTCTGGTTGGTTTGAACATAGAACAAATAGAATATTTGGGCAGGATATGGCCAGTTTAAATGCTAAATGGTTATGGTAACTGCTCCAGCTCTTCTGCATTGCGATTGGTGCCAAGCAGAATCAGCCCAAGTCAGCAGACTTTCCTAAAGATAATCAGTGGTGTGGAGAGAGGGGACTTGGATGCATAGGCAACTGCTAGTCTTCAGTTCAAAATCTTGCCAAGACAAATACAGATGTATGTAGATGCATGGTCAATCTTGATTGATGGAGGCTCTACACCAAAGTATTCAGTCTCACATACTTAGCATTCCTCCTCCATCAACATAAAGAGTAAAGGATAAAGACCCCCTTCAATGACAAATGACCATGAGATTGCACTTAGAAAGTTCCCCTACAAGGTACAAGTCCAGGTAAGGTTGTTAGTGAAAGACCATCAGCCACCCATGCATACCAATCTCCCCTCTTCATGCCACTGATGTTGTCCAAGGAAAAAATAAAGGTCAATACGGTTTGGCACCAGTGACATTGCAACTCATTTCTACAGCTGAGTGAACTGGAGCAACATGAAATAAAGTATCTTACTCAAGAACACAACACCACACAGTCTGGTCCAGGAATCTAACTCATAACCTCATAATTATAAGCCCAAAGCTCTAACCACTGAACCATGTCCCTTCACATACACCTTCCATCAACATACAAATCAGGAAAATGATAACAAAAAAAAAAAACAATAGACACACTCACACACTATTAACCCTTTTGATACCAACCCACCTGAAACCGTCTCTGGCTCTTTAGTACAAATGTCTTGTGTTCATAAGTTTTGAATTAAAATCCTCCACCAAACTTTAGTTACAATTTATGTTCCTAACACCAGCTTAATAATAATGAAGTTCCCTTTCTCTCTCTTTTGGAGAGGCACTGAGCAGCTATACGCACACATACACACACGGCAGTTACTTCACTAAGCTCCGGTCGGCTCGGGGCTATAGTGGAAGACACCTACCCAAAGTGCCACGCAGTGGGACTGAACCCGAAACCATGTAGCTAGGAAGCAAGCTCCCTAACCACACAGCCATGCCCATTTTACGAAATTCTTTGTTACATTTAAAATTACTTGAAAGAAACACAGAGCATCTCAAAATAAATACGGTAACAAAAGGGTTAAAACCAACTGACCTCTTGATATCTGTCGCTGCCAAGTTGGCTGACCTTATATGGGTCCCAACTGCATGGAGAGGCTTCATCGAGTCTCTGCTGTTCTCATCGACAACAGTACTCCTAACAGCCGATGTTGTAGAGGAGTTACTGCTCTGAATAGACTGACAGAATGAAGGAGAAGATGAATAGTTATTGCAAGTAGAGTTGGTTAAGACTGGCACTGCTGTTGCCGATCTGTTGCAATCAAGGTAACTGTTGCTGTTACAACTACTTCTACCACTGCTTTGGTTAGTTTTTCTGTTGGCAGTTGACAAAACAGGACTTTCCTTCTGGTTTTGCCACTGCTCGTGCTGCTGGCGGTTTTGACGCCGACTGTCTTGCAGAGACGCGTACAAAGCCCGTTTTAATTCTCGTTCTTCTCTCCATGATAATCCAGATGTATCATCCTAAAAACAAAAGAGAAAAATCATTTGAAAAATTTTTTTAATGCATTTTATTAAAATCAGAAAAAAACAAAATATGCTTGTATCTGTGTGCATGAGAGAGAGATGCATTAGAGCTGAGACATTAATACTTTGGACTGCTAACTATATGATCAAGAAGTTCAAACCAAGCTACATAACTGTATCATGGCCTTTTAAGGTTTTTACTTCAGTTTGCCAAATACATGAGAGATTTTGTCTATATTTTATAACTGAAAGGTAAAAATTAAGCAAGGCATCCAGTTCTAAAATATGATTCATGAAACATTTTTTTAAAAATCCATTACATCCTCACTGACAGGTGAAGGAAATACTGGTTTCAAATTTTGGCACAAGGCCAGCAATTTCAAGGGATGGTTAAGTCAGTTACATTGACCCCAGTGTCCAACTGGTACTTATTTTATTGACTCTGAAAGGAATGAAAGGCAAAGTCAATCTTGGCAGAATTTGAACTCAGAACATAAAGACAGACGAAATGCCTCTAAATGTTTCCCCCAGTATGCTAATGATTCTGCAAGCTCACTGCCTTAGGAGGAAATATTAATTTTAAATTTTGGCACAAGGCCAGCAATTACAGGGAAGTGGGTAAGTCAATTACATCAACCCCAGCACTCAACTGGTACTTATTTTATAGACCCTGAAAGGATAAAAGGCAATGTCAACCTCAGTGAAATTTGAACTCAGGATATAAGGGCAGACGAAATGCTACTAAGCATTTTGTCCTGTGTGCTATTGATTCCACCAGGGGGAAGAAATATTGATAAGTATTTTGCATTGTTTTCTGTCAGTGTGTGGGCGACCTTATGTCAGAACAATTATTTTTTATAGCTGGAAAACTTTCTTACAGTTCGTCAAACAACCATGGTACAGGAAAGTCAAGCGAATTGGAACAAGCAAAGTTAGGTGCCTTACTCAGCAATATAACACAATGGCTGATGTCCTGCCTGAACTTATGACCATGAAATTAGTCGACCACTTTATTACATGGCCATTGTGTGTCATTAATGACAGGAAATATATTTAAACCAGTAACAAAATATACATGATTGTGAAAGGTACATGTAAGTCAACCCATACATGGCCACACAATTTACTAGAAATAGCAGCCAAATATCTATCAACTCCCATCTCATCATCCTAATAACAAAAAAAAGAAGGATACATTTGATAATGTAGTTCAGGGTACACTATGGCTAGAGAAAATTGTGAACTGTTTACTGAGCAGTTAACTGTACTCGGCCATGCTGACCACAACAAAATATATCAAACAGCAAATGACCAAGTCTTGAAGATATTTATTTTCAATCATGAGGTTTCCAGTTTGATCCCATTGTGTGATAGCTTAAGTATCTTCTTCCATAATCTCGGTCGAGCTAAACTTTCTGAGTGAAAGTGAGTTGACCGAAACTGAGAAGATGACTATCAAATGGGTTGTGTGACACTGTATCTATTTCGTTTTTTTTATCTTTTTACTTGTTTCACTCATTAAACTGCAGCCATGCTGGGGCACCAATTTGACAGGTTTAGTCAAACTAACTGATCCCTGTACTTATTTTTTGAAACCTGGTACCTATTCTATCTGTTTCTTTAGCTGAACTGCTAAGCTAAGGGGACATAAACAAACCAACACTGGTTGTTAAGCAGTGGGGTGGAGACAAACACACACACAACATATGCATATATACAATAGGCTTCCCAACAGTTTCCATCTACCAAGCTCCTTCACAAGGCATTGGTTAGCCTGGGCATATGGTAGAAGACACTTTCCCAAGGTGCTGAACTGTGGGACTGAACCCTAAACCACATAGTTGCAAAGTAAGCTTCTTAACCACTCAGCCATGTGTGTGTCTATATCTAGACAAAGATTAGATTAAGGCAACAAATGTTTGTGGAATATTCGGCCACTTGCACTATCATACAAATGGTTCCATTGATTACACAACCTTCTTTTATTGAAGCCATGAGGAGATTCATTCATCCATATCAACTAAGCATTAATTATTGTTTTCAAAATAATAATACCAAAAAAAGAAATACTTGCTAAACTAGCAATCATTTCAGTTAGTTCTATAATTAAACGGTTACATTCTTTATGCAAATATTCTTTCTAAAAATTAGCTTTTAACTTGAGAAACATTATACAAAATTTGTTCCACAATCAGTAATTTTCAAAGAGTAACTGTACAGCCGTTTCCTGAATTATATTATAAATCATATTACTTTAATACTTTGATTCAAACAAAATTTTTCTCTCCAATATGTGAAGGATCGATTTTATTGATCTCTTCTTTTCCTTTTCTAAATTTATTATTATTATTATTAATATTAAAAACAGTGAGCTTGGCAGAATTGTTAGCATGCCAGGCAAAATGCTTAGCAGTGTTCTGAGTTCAAATTCCACCTTTCATCCTTTCAGGGTCAATAAAATAAGCACCAGCTGAGCTCTGGGGTCAATGTAAATGACTAGCCCCCTCCCCTACAATTTCAGGCCTTGTGCTATAGCTGAAAGGATTATCATTATTATCAGCAGCAGCCAACATAATGAAAGGCAGGACCATTAGAACATCAGACCTTATGGCATTCAGTGTAGGCTCTAAAAAGAATCCTGCTGGGGTTGACTTCAACTTTCATCCCTATGGGAAGAGATAAGGCAAGTTCCAGTTAGAACTACTACCTTTCACCTATACATTTCAGACTTTGTGCTCAATTTAAGTGATATGAAATCAACACAAGTGAAGGAAAGATGGGATGGTCATGCTTGGAATGGCTCTTGTCATAAGTGTTTTTAACCAGGGTCAACCTAGGAGAAACACTACAGCAACAACCACTCTACATCATTTGTCACAAAGGGATAACATTGAGCAGATGTTAAAAAATGTTTTAGCAGTTTAAAACTAGAAACACAAGTGGTCTTATCTACTACCCCTAATACCAAAACAGCTTTTTATTATCACTAAGCTGTTAAATATGCTTCCTTTGCAAATATCTCTATAGCTTTTGGTCAAGTAAGATTATTTGGTACATTTTGGCAGATAATTGTTTGGGGGGGGGGGTAATGCTAAAATGTAATCCCTGCCACCAACCACTCAACAAGAATGATATTTTTCTCTAGTTAAGAACTAAAACTTGTAATACACATATAAGAAGTTTGATAATATCTATACTGACCTGACAGGGGAATATTACTCCAAAACATTAAACACTTAGCAACTAAGTTTCTATAGAGATTTTTTAAGTACCCAAATTACACTTAATCTTGAAATAAATATGCTAGGATCACTAATCAAAACTGAAAAATTTGTACCAAAATAACAGACTTACTGCTCATGGCATGACACACAAATAAATATACCTTTTAACTTTTTAGCTTCACCACTGCTGCTGTTACTGTTGTTGTTGCTGGCAGTGTGTTTGCGATTGCGCACGTGAAAGCTTAGCTTTATTAGTGAATCAAAGAACCTGGATCCTATGGCTTATTGCAAACACCTATATTTACAAAATTAGACACAGAGGGAAAGGCAAACTGACACATGGTTTTGTGAGTCCAGGAACATAGGTGGCTGGTTCTAGTCTAGGATTTTATACCATTCATTTTAATACATAAAAGACAGTCATTTTAAAACACACTGCAGTGGTTATCATTTCATCACAAATGTGAGTACCAGGTAAGAATTCATGCCTTTATTGACTAGAGTTCCACATCTGAGCTAGCCAGAGAAATTAGTGACAGAAATACATGAAGCAAAGTAATCCAGATGTAAGGTTCTTTGATACCTGGGACTACATACACGCAATACTGGAGGTATCAATGGAAGTACTGTTCCTAACCCAAAAGAACAAGAAAACCTCTAAACCATCATCCATATAAAAGGAACTGAAATTTCTTGAAGACTTCCAATAGAATTAAAGAAGGCATTTTGTTACTAAGTCTTCTGATATTTTAGCCATAAAATCATCCTCATCATCCATCAGTCTTGATATTGCTGCACCTCTTATGTATCCAAAGCTTGCACTGAGTACGTCTTATGGAGTTTCTATCTAGGCCTTTTCTACAGATCGAGCAGGGCCATCTACTCAAAGGGATTTGTGATTTGTCTGCTTTCCTTCTTACTAAACATTGCATACATAGTTGAAGAATTTCAATCATGAAAATTTCCAGATGACACAAAAACACCCAAAATACTTCAAGAACTCATGGTATCATTTTGAAAATAACTTCTACACCAGGATGCTCTATGCCAACCACTTCACAGCATGCACTGGATGCTTTTTTCATGCCACTAGCACTAGTGAGGGTGCCATGCAACTTGGAAGTGGGGGCTTTATGCTAAGAGCTAAGAAGCAGGATTAAAGTATGAAAGACAGAGGTAGAGCAGGTTTTTTGTTGTAGAGGAGATTACATCATCATCATCATCATCATCATTTAGCGTCCGTTTTCCATGCTAGCATGGGTTGGACGGTTCAACTGGGGTCTGGGGAGCCCGAAGGCTGCACCAGGCCAGTCAGATCTGGCAGTGTTTCTACAGCTGGATGCCCTTCCTAACGCCAACCACTCCGAGAGTGTAGTGGGTGATTTTATGTGCCACCGACACAGGTGCCAGACGAGGCTGGCGAACGGCCACGCTCGGATGGTGTTTTTATGTGCCACCGACACAGGTGCCAGACGAGGCTGGCAGACGGCCACGCTCGGATGGTGTGTTTTTATGTGCCACCGACACAGGTGCCAGATGAGGCTGGCGGACGGCCACGATCGGATGGTGTTTGTTACGTCCCCAAAGCACGGAGGCCAGTCTATGCGGTACTGGCTACGGCCACGTTCGGATGATTTTCTTGTGTGCCACCGGCACTGGTACCACAAAGATACAAATTCCATTTATGTTCATCTATTTTGATTTGTTTTGATTTGATTTGATTTGATTTGATTTGATTTTCACTTGCCTCAACAGGTCTTCACAAGTGTCACAAGAAGGAAGGTATGCATAGGTGGACTGTCTACGACGCCGGGTCTTCGGATGGTGTCTTTATGTGCCACCGACACAGGTGCCAGATGTGGCTGGCGAACGGCCACGATCGGATGGTTTTCTTGTGTGCCACCGGTACTGGAACCACAAAGATACAAATTCCATTGATGTTCATCTATTTTGATTTGGTTTGATTTCACTTGCCTCAACAGGTCTTCACAAGTGTCACGCGTGTCACACACTTGCCTCAACAGGTCTCCACAAGTGTCACACACTTGCCTCTGCCTCAACAGGTCTTCACAAAGTGTCACACACTTGCCTCTGCCTCAACAGGTCTTCACAAGTGTCATAAGAGGGAAGGTAAGCACAGGTGGACTGACTACGTCGCCGGGTCTTTGGATGGTGGTGGTGTTTTTATGTGCCACCGACACAGGTGCCAGGTGAGGCTGGCGAACGGCCACGATCAGATGGTGTTTGTTGTGCCCACAGCACGGAGGCCAGTCGACGGCCACGTTCGGATGGTTTTCTTGTGTGCCACCGGTACTGGAACCACAAAGATACAAATTCCATTGATATTCATCTATTTTGATTTGGTTTGATTTGATTTTCACTTGCCTCAACAGGTCTTCACAAGGGTCACACACTTGCCTCAACAGGTCTCCACAAGTGTCACACACTTGCCTCTGCCTCAACAGGTCTTCACAAGTGTCACACACTTGCCTCAACAGGTCTTCACAAGTGTCATAAGAGGGAAGGTATGCACAGGTGGACTGACTACGTCGCCGGGTCTTCGGATGGTGTCTTTATGTGCCACCGGCACAGGTGCCAGATGAGGCTGGCGAACGGCCACGATCGGATGGTGTGTGTTGTGCCCACAGCACGGAGGCCAGTCGATGCGGTACTGGTTACGGCCACGTTTGGGTGGTTTTCTTGTGTGCCACCGGCACTGGTACCACGAAGAATACAATTCCATTGATGTTCATCTATTTTGATTTGTTTTGATTTGATTTGATTTTCACTTGCCTCAACAGGTCTTCATAAGTGTCACAAGAAGGAAGGTATGCACAGGACTGACTACGTCCCCGGTCGGGGCCACGGGTTATGGCCTGACTAGTCTTGCCGGGTCTTCTCATGCACAGCATACTTCCATAGGTCTCGGTCTCTAGACATTTCCTTAGTGAGACCTAAAGTTCGAAGGTCGTGCTTCACCACCTCGTCCCAGGTTTTCCTGGGTCTACCTCTTCCACAGGTTCCCTCCACTGCTAGGGTGTTAGCACTTTTGCACACAACTATCTTCAGCCTTTCTTGTCACATGACCATACCAGCGCAGCCGTCTCTCTTGCACGCCACAACTGACGCTTCTTAGGTTCAACTTTTCTCTCAAGGAACTTACACTCTGACGATTATGAACACTGACATTACACATCCATCGGAGCATACTGGCTTCATTTCTTGCGAGCTTACGCATATCCTCAGCAGTCACGGCCCATGTTTCACTACCATGTAGCATGGCTGTACGTACACATGCATCATACAGTCTGCCTTTTACTCTGAGCGAGAGGCCTTTTGTCACCAGCAGGGGTAAGAGCTCTCTAAACTTTGCCCAGGCTATTCTTACTCTAGCAGTTACACTTTCAGCACACCCACCCCCGCTACTGACTTGGTCTCCTAGGTAGCGGAAGCTATCAACTACTTCTAGTTTGTCTCCCTGGAACGTGGCAGAAGTTGGTCTCTGCATATTTCCAGTGTTTATTGCTCCTGAGCATTTGCCACAGACAAAAACTATTTTCCTAGTTAGCCTTCCTTTGACATTGCTGCACCTCTTATGTGTCCATAGCTTACACTTGGTGCATCTTATAGAGTTTCTACCTACACCTTTTTTACAGATCGAGCAGGGCCATCTACCTGAAGGCGTTTGTGATTGATCTACCTTCCTACTTATTAGAACTTTGGTTTTGGCTAGGTTGATTCTAAGGCCCTTCGATTCTAATCCTTGTTTCCACACCTGAAACTTCTCCTCCAGTTCTGATAGTGACTCAGCAATTAGAGCAAGGTCATCAGCATAGAGGAGCTCCCAGGGGCAACCTGTCTTGAATTCCTCCGTTATTGCCTGGAGGACTATGATAAATAGGAGGGGACTGAGGACTGAACCTTGGTGGACCCCAACCTCTACCCGGAATTCTTCACTGTACTCGTTGCCAACCCTCACCTTACTAGCAGCGTCTCTGTACATGGCTTGAACAGCTCTCACCAACCATTCTTCTATCCCTAGTTTCCTCATTGACCACCAGATAAGGGACCGGGGGACCCTGTCAAAGGCTTTCTCCAAGTCAACAAAAGCCAGGTACAAGGGCTTATCTTTGGCTAGGTATTTCTCCTGCAGCTGTCTTACCAGGAATATAGCATCAGTAGTACTTTTCCCTGGCACGAACCCAAACTGCATATCATCTAAGGTAACTCTCTCTCTAATTAGTTGGGCTACAACCCTCTCCGTAACCTTCATTACCTGATCCAGCAGCTTGATGCCCCTGTAGTTATTTGTCTCTAGGGCGTCGCCTTTACCTTTGTAGCAGTTGACTATTATGCTGCTACACCAGTCATTGGGTATGACCCCCTCGTGTATCACCTGGTTAACTATACGGGTGACTAAGCTATAGCCGACACCACCAGATATTTTGAGCATCTCTGCAGTAATTCCTGATGGGCCTGGGGCTTTCCCTGTTTTCATGCTTCTAATTGCCTTATCTACTAAGGAACTGTTAACTCGGATTGCTGGTCCCTCTGTTGGGTCGACATTCGGCAGACTCTCTTTATCCCATTCATTTTCCTCATTCAGCAACCTTTCATAGTGGCGTCTCCAAGCTTCTCTCTTTGCATCCTCATTTAACGCAAGTGAACCATCCTCCATGCGAACACATTTCTCTCCTACCACGTCACGATTCTCTCTCACACACTGTCTTGCAACACGAAATACCTCAAGTCTTTCATCCTCACGACGCAGGACATTGGCAAATTTTTCCTTATCTGCCTCCCCTCTGGCTAGATAGACCTGTCTCCTGGCTTCCCTTCTGGCAGACTGATACACTTCCCTGCTACCACCGTTCTTCCAGGCCTTCCAAGCCTGTTTCTTTTGTCTAATAGCCCTGTCAACAATATTGTTCCACCACCACGTTATTTTGGGTCTTAAGGGGACTTTGCACCAGCCACAGATCTGGTCAGCGGCTTTCAGCAGGTTGTCCCTCAGAAGCGTCCAGTTGTCTTCTACCCCATGCGTAGCTATACTCCCTTCCATTTCGTCTAAGGCTTCAAATAACATATCTCTAAATCTCTGTCCATTCGCAGGGTCTTTAAGCTTCCAGACCCTTCTTCTCCATGTTGGTCGTCTTCTAGTCGCCCTCTTTGTCCTGATCCTAAAGTCACTAACTACCAGTCTATGTTGTGGGGTGCATTCTTCACCTGGGAAGGTTTTGGCATTTATAAGCAGCCATCTTTCCCTTTTTCTGGCAAGGATGTAGTCGATTTGGCTAGTATGCCGGCCCGATCGGTAGGTGACCAGGTGGCTTGTCGGTTTCCTGAAGTTAGTGTTGCAAATCATAAGACTATTCGCATCGCAGAACTCCAGCAGCCTGGTTCCCTCCTCGTTGCGGGAACCATAACCGTAGCCTCCATGTACGCCATGGAAGCCCCCAGCACGTCGTCCAACATGCCCATTGAAGTCACCAGCCACAAAGAGAAGGTCCCTGTCGTTCGTCAATGATGTGGTCTGCAGTAGGGTGTCATAGAAACAGTCTTTCTGTCCATCAGGTAGCCCTGGCTGAGGGGCATAGGCCGATATAATAGTTGCTAAACTATGGTGGAGCACTAATCTAATCTTAATTATTCTGTCACTTACTCTGACTACCTCGATTACCTTATCTACCCATTTTTCGGCGATAAGCATGCCCACACCCCCGACTCCGTCAGTATTCCCAGCCCAGAAAATCTTGTACCTCTGTCCTTTGCCTGTGAGGAACCTAGCAGAACCTCCTCTCCACCTCACTTCTTGAATGCAGCATATATCAACCCACCTCCGTTCAAGCAATTCAACTATCTCGCCAGATCTGCCTTTCAGTGTGCCGACGTTGAGGGTGCCAACCCTGAGGCTGTGGGTGGGGGTGGAAGTGGCATTGGTCCTAATAGCGTCATGTACCTGAAAAGAAAACTCGCGTTTGGCAGTATTCATAGACAAACAATGGAACTTAAGTTCAAACCTCGTATACAACACTAAACATATCTTGCAATGACTGACCACTACCTTTACGGAAGGAGGTGGGGGTGGCATAAGACTTTGAGTGTATAAGGGAGACAAGGATGAGAAAAATTTAGGACTTCCTGTACCGGTGGGGGGGGGGAGGGCGGGTGCACCACGAAAACCGGGCGGCAGCCATTCCTTTCTTAGGAGAGAAATAGTTATTAGTAGCTATAAATAAATACCTAAATTTTGCCTAATCTATGGGAGAAGCGTGGACGATAAGGAGCTATAAATTATAAATACATTTATTCTATATCTACGAGGCGTGAGACTGATCGATAAAATAAAATAAAATTAGGGGCAAGCTTTAAGATTAAATATATATTTAACACAAGACATGAGACAACGATATATAATTAAGATGAACTATAGAATTATATGTACATATAAATAGACACAAGGCGTGAGGCTAAATTTCACAAGTCATAACAATAATACTAATAGAGATAAAACAGGGCTAACTAAAAGATCAGATCAGTTGCAGATAGTTAAGTAGGTACACGGGTTGAAATTAAATATAGATTGCTTAGCTTGGATTCATATTTCGTATTTCGTATTTTTCGTAGGGAGTCGGATACCAGTCTGAATTCAAGTGAGGACGTTGAAATCAGTCGCTGGTTTATATGCATATAGGGTGGCGGAGAGAGGGGCCGAATGGCGATCGAAAGAGATAAGACAATTGAAGAGGAACGGGGGGGGGGGGTCGTGGCCCACCAAGAATCGGCCGGCAGCCATTCCTTTCTTAGGAGAGAAATAGTTATTAGTAGCTCTGTTTACTGAATTATAATAAATTGTGATGGCTTCCTGTTGTAAAAGCAAAGTCATCTGATGAGAAAGTATCATACTTGTGTGGTCAATGTCTAAAACAGAAAAACTTTGTTGGTAACACAACAATTTTGTATTGGATTATACAAAAAAATTAATAGGCGCAGGAGTGGCTGTGTGGTAAGTAGCTTGCTTACCAACCACATGGTTCCGGGTTCATTCCCACTGCATGGCACTTTGGGCGAGTGTCTTCTACTATAGCCTCGGGCTGACCAAAGCCTTGTGAGTGGATTTGGTAGGCGGAAACTGAAAGAAGCTAACGTTTCTGCCGGCTTGCTGCCTTACTATGTAAATCCATGGTTCCATTACCAAGTTAAGATCGTATATTTTGGTAGAGTGGTACATAAAATAGACAGAAATAATGACTTATATACATTTATTTATTTATTTGGAGAGGGTTATAGCCCAGTTAATTAGAGAGAGAGTTAGCTTAGATGATATGCAGTTTGGGTTCGTGCCAGGGAAAAGTACTACTGATGCTATATTCCTGGTAAGACAGCTGCAGGAGAAATACCTAGCCAAAGGTAAGCCCTTGTACCTGGCTTTTGTTGACTTAGAGAAAGCCTTTGACAGGGTCCCCCGATCCCTTATCTGGTGGTCAATGAGGAAACTAGGGATAGATGAATGGTTAGTGAGAGCTGTGCGAGCCATGTACAGAGACGCAGCTAGTAGGTGAGGGTTGGCAACGAGTACAGTGAGAATTCCGGGTAGAGGTTGGGGTCCACCAAGGTTCAGTCCTCAGCCCCCTCCTATTATCATAGTCCTCCAGGCAATAACGGAAAAATTTAAGACAGGATGCCCCTGGGAGCTCCTATATGCTGATGACCTTGCTCTAATTGCTGAGTCACTATCAGAACTGGAGGAGAAGTTTCAGGTGTGGAAACAAGGATTAGAATCGAAGGGCCTTAGAATCAACCTAGCCAAAACCAAAGTCCTAATAAGTAGGAAGGTGGACCAACCACAAACGACTTCAGGTAGATGGCCCTGCTCGATCTGTAAAAAAGGTGTAGGTAGAAACTCTATAAGGTGCACCAAGTGTAAGCTATGGACACATAAGAGGTGCAGCAATGTCAAGGAAGGCTAACTAAGAAAATAGTTTTTGTCTGTGGCAGATGCTCAGGAGAAATAAACACTGGAAATGTGCAGAGTCCAACTTCTACCACGTTCCAGGGAGACAAACTAGAAGTAGTTGATAGCTTCCGCTACCTAGGAGACCAAGTCAGTAGCGGGGGGTGGTGTGCTGAAAGCGTAACTGCTAGAGTAAGAATAGCCTGGGCAAAGTTTAGAGAGCTCTTACCCCTGCTGGTGACAAAAGGTCTCTCGCTAAGAGTAAAAGGCAGACTATATGATGCGTGTGTACGTACAGCCATGCTACATGGTAGTGAAACATGGGCCGTGACAGCTGAGGATATGCGTAAGCTTGCAAGAAATGAAGCCTGTATGCTCCGATGGATGTGTAATGTCAGTGTTCATAATCGTCAGAGTGTAAGTACTTTGAGAGAAAAGTTGAACCTAAGAAGTGTCAGTTGTGGTGTGCAAGAGAGACGGCTGCGCTGGTATGGTCATGTGATGAGAATGGCTGAAGATAGTTGTGTGCAAAAGTGCTACACCCTAGCAGTTGAGGGAACCTGTGGAAGAGGTAGACCCAGGAAAACCTGGGACGAGGTGGTGAAGCATGACCTTCGAACTTTAGGTCTCACCAAGGAAATGACTGAAGACCGAGTCCTATGGAAGTGTGCTGTGCACGAGAGGACCCGGCAGGACTAGTCAGGCCATATCCCGTGGCCCCTACCTGGGACGTAGTCGATCCACCTGTGCATACCTTCCTTCTTGTGACACTTGTGAAGACCTGCTGAGGCAAGTGAAAATCAAATCAATCAAAATAGATGAACATCAATGGAATTTGTATCTTTGTGGTACCAGTGCCTGTGGCACACAAGAAAACCATCCGAACGTGGCCGTAGCCAGTACCGCATCGACTGGCCTCCGTGCTGTGGGAACATGGTGGCACATAAAAACACCATCCGAAGACCCGGCAAGACTAGTCAGGTCATAACCCGTGGGCCCTACCTGGGACGTAGTCAGTCCACCTGTACATACCTTCCGACTTGTGAAGACCTGCTGAGGCAAGTGAAAATCAAATCAAATCAAATCAAAACAAATCAAAATAGATGAACATCAATGGAATTTGTATCCTTGTGGTACCAGTGCCAGTGGCACACAAGAATCCATCCGAACGTGGCCGTAGTCAGTACCGCTTGGCCGTAGTCAGTACCGCTTGTGGTACCAGTGCCGGTGGCACACAAGAATCCATCCGAACGTGGCCGTAGTCAGTACCGCATCACTGGCCATCGTGCTGTGGGCACATAACAAACACCATCCGGTCGTGGCCGTTCGCCAGCCTCATCTAGCACCTGTGTCGGTGGCACATAAAAACACCTTCCGAAGACCCGGCAAGACTAGTCAGGCCATAAACCATGGCCCCTACCTGGGACGTAGTCAGTCCACCTGTGCATACCTTCCTCCTTGTGATACTTGTGAAGGCCTGTTGAGGCAAGTGAAAATCAAAGGCCTGTTGAGGCAAGTGAAAATCAAAATCAAAATCAAATCAAAACAAATCAAAATAGATGAACATCAATGGAATCTGTATCTTTGTGGTACCAGTGCCGGTGGCACACAAGAGAAAACCATCCGAAAGTGGCCGTAGCCAGTACCGCATCGACTGGCCTCCGTTCTGTGGGCACATGACAAACACCATCCGATCGTGGCCGTTCGCCAGCCTCATCTAGCACCTGTGTCGGTGGCACATAAAAACACCATCCGAAGACCCGGCAAGACTAGTCAGGCCATAACCCATGGCCCCTACCTGGGACGTAGTCAGTGTCCACCTGTGCATACCTTCCTTCTTGTGACACTTGTGAAGACCTGTTGAGGCAAGTGAAAATCAAATCAAATCAAAACAAATCAAAATAGATGAACATCAATGGAATCTGTATCTTTGTGGTACCAGTGCGGTGGCACACACTTTGTGGTACCAGTGCCGGTGGCACACATGAGAACCATCCGAACGTGGCCATAGCCAGTTCCGCATCGACCGGCCTCCGTGCTGGGCACGTAACAAACACCATCCGATCATGGCCGTTCGCCAGCCTCATCTGGCACCTGTGTCGGTGGGACATAAAAACACCTTCCGAAGACCCGGCAAGACTAGTCAGTCCACCTGTGCATACCTTCCTTCTTGTGACACTTGTGAAGACCGGTTGAGGCAAGTGAAAATCAAATCAAATCAAATCAAAATAGACAAAATAGATGAACATCAATGGAATTTGTATCTTGTGGTACCAGTGCCTGTGGCACACAAGAAATCCATCAGTGCCGTAGTCAGTGCGGTGGGCACATGACAAACACCATCCGATCGTGGCCGTTCGCCAGCCTCATCTAGCACCTGTGTCGGTGGCACATAAAAACACCATCCGAAGACCCGGCAAGACTAGTCAGGCCATAACCCATGGCCCCTACTAGGACGTAGTCAGTCCACCTGTGCATACCTTCCTTCTTGTGACACTTGTGAAGACCTGTTGAGGCAAGTGAAAATCAAAATCAAATCAAAACAAATCAAAATAGATGAACATCAATGGAATTTGTATCTTTGTGGTACCAGTGCCGGTGGCACGTGGCATAAGAAAACCATCCGAACGTGGCCGTAGCCAGTACCGCATCGACTGGCCTCCGTGCTGTGGGCACGTAACAAGCACCATCCGATCGTGGCGTTTGCCAGCCTCATCTGGCACCTGTGTCGGTGGCACATAAAAACACCATCCGAGCGTGGCCGTCTGCTAGCCTCGTCTGGCACCTGTGTCGGTGGCCATAAAAAAACACCATCCGAGCGTGGCCGTCTGCCAGCCTCGTCTGGCACCTGTGTCGGTGGCACATAAAAACACCATCCGAGCGTGGCCGTTTGCCAGCCTCGTCTGGCACCTGGTCGGTGGCACAAAAATCACCCACTACACTCTCGGAGTGGTTGGCGTTAGGAAGGGCATCCAGCTGTAGAAAACACTGCCAGATCTGACTGGACTGGTGCAGCTTTCGGGCTCCCCAGCCCAGTTGAACCGTCCAACCCATGCTAGCATGGAAAGCGGACGTTAAATGATGATGATGATGATGATGATGATGATGAGACTGCAGCTGTTTCAGATAACCATTTGGGTGCGTTCCTGGGATAATTGCAGTATAATCTGTAGAATCCGTGGTCATCAGGTTGATCGTCATGGATTCATTTCTTCAGGCAATATAGCATTAATGACTATTTAACAGAGGGATGTTTATCCCTTCTGACCAGCGCGAAGGTTGATTGACTGTGGCCAACATAATAAATAGGGGCTTTATTTGCACAATCAAAACATTTCCCATAAATTCAAAACACACACACTATAAGTACGTTTGTGTATGCATATATCCTTTAAGCTATATTGAAAGATATAATGAAAACAAAAAGAACATTTTCAATTACTACAAAACACTTGAAAATGTGAAATTTTTTTTTCTAATAAAAATCTCTGGAACAACTGGCTATACATAATACAAACTCCTACAGCCAGGCTTTTGAAATGAAATAGAGAGACCAGATTAGTTTCCAAATGCTATCTAAAAGAACATCTGCAAAACAGAACAAAAGGAACATTACTGTTCACAGCTTTCTATTTCCTGCAGAAATAGATTATCACTTGCCAGATCTGTATAAATAAATCCAACTAACATGTCCTTTCATTTTCTATGTTTCAAAAATAATCAAAAGAACTGATGCAAACAAGGGCAAATCTGTCTGGGTGAATTTGTTTTAAGAGATCTTAATCTAATAAGTGAGAATTCATCAGGAAAAAAAAAGAAGAAACAAATAAATATAGATGAAACGCTTGATGTTTTATGAGCTGCCATGTAATAAATAGAAAACCTTGGGAGAAAAAATTTTAGATGTTGTAGTAATAAACCAATAGTATCACAGGAAAACAAAATAAAAGAACTGATAATAATAATGTTCTCCACCAAAATATCACTATTATACTTTTTTAAATATATATTTTCAAATACATATCTAGGGTGATACCAAGTAAAAAGAGGAGGAAAATAGCAATAAAAAAATAAAATAAAAACAACAAACAGGTTTTCAAGGTCAATGCATTATGCAGTGGAAAAAGAGAACTTGACATTTTGGGCAGTTGTCCATTTGTCAAGATAAGAAAAAGGTGCATAAAAGAACAAAACTGCCTTTATGACAGAGAAAATGCTAACTGGTATTGTTAAGAATGTGGCCAGAACTTTCAGAATACACCCATTTTAGAATTTAGCTAAATGGTTATAATATTAAGACAAAATCTTGTGACAAATGTAGAAATTTTAATATGAAAGCGAGTCATAATCTTCAATGCAATTGTATTTAGTTTTATTTTTCTATTATTGTGGAAATTAGTTTTATGTGCCTTGCTACATGTGGTCACTCTCTAGTCACTACAGCCAATCTTGAACTTGAAATGTTAAATTGTCATCTCATTTTGTATTTGGTTTGCAAGATTCTTGATATGAACTCATTTGTTGGAATGATCATTATGCCAATAATAAACACACACACATTCTAGTTTTATTTCACTTCTGTTATTATTATTATTAAACTAGTTAACAGACATGAAGCAGGCCTGGAGTAGAGATGGCATATTATTGATGGGACAGTGAATTGTGATGAAAGGACTGACAAACCTGATTTGATTGACCAAACAATTAATCAAACAATCAATTAGTTAATGGTTAACATGTATTTATCATTGACATAATGACGCTCCTGAGATACAACAAAATAAGATGTCATTTGTTCCAAATCATTAATTATCTGCAGCATTTTTTTTTTTTTTTTTTTTTTGGCAATTGGTAATTAGCTGCAAGAGCATCTCTCACCTATCACAGGTGAAAGTGCAAACTTAAATTAAGTTTTTGTTATGTAAATCATAGCCACTTCTCTTTCTCTTTACTGCAAAGAAAAACCGTGTTCAGTAATCCATTTTCTACAGGCAGAATATAAATCAGGGGACAAAATCCACCATTGACTTTAAGAACAGTATCTTATTGCTATAGACTGTCTATGAATAGATTTAAAAAATTCAGAAATGTTCACATAAGTGCCACACATCAAGAAAGAGTTAGACAGCAGAACAGGTCATATAGTGAGGATAACAACGACTGAATGAGTTTGTGACATAATCCTGCTAAACAAACAGGTGACTATTGATGAAGTAACAAATAATATGGAAATTAGCAATGGCTCTCCTTATAAAGTTATCTGCAAAAGACATGCCTTTGATGATGAAATATGTACAATATAGGTCTCAAAACAGCTACCAAAATTCCTCAAACAAAATCATTTTGAAATCTACCTACAACTTCTGGAATGCTCTGGCAACATTTTTCAGGAAACAATTTTAACTACATTATTTACATTTGATGGATATTTGTCCTCATCTTCATCAGGCTGGAAGGTATATCAGCAGAAACACTGTGTTAACAACAAACAAGATGAGGACAAATATCCGTCAAATGTAAATAATGTACATAATTCCTCACCTCTTAAATATAGAACTGTACAATCTTAACTAGTTCTGATTTTTATAAGTGCATTATAATAACCTTTTCATGGTATTAAAATATAAATCCCTGCTGGATACTTTCCAACACCTAGAAGTAAATTTAGTTATAGCAATTCTGTCAACTCACCACCTTCAAAATAATAATATTGACTTCTGGGAAGGCAATTGTCTTTCTTGCAATAAGGGTTGAATAACAAATGAACCAGTTGCAATGATTCTGGCAGTTGTAATTAACTTTAGACTTTGAACTTTATTTAATTCATCCAGTTCATAATAGCAATTGTCTTGCATATCAAAAATTTAAAATATTTTTAAAAATAAAAAAACTTCAGCCAGGGTAGGGACAGTTCTGATGATGCATTAACCCTTTAGTGTTCAGATTACTCTGTTAAATGTAATACTTTTTCACTCAAATTGCTTTGAATTAATCATGCATTATCTTATAGCTTTGAGGTTTCAATGATGTGATTGTATATTTTTTGAATGTCAATGTAGGTTAGGTTTGAGGGGCTAGATATTCCCAGTTTGATTATAAAACATATAGAATATTTGGGCCAGATATGGCCGGTTTAAACACTAAAGGGTTAAACTAGTTTCCACTTAAGTGCTTGCCACTGTAGTTGGTGGAGACATAACAATCTTAAATATTCCTACTACAGTTCAACTAAGTACATGAATACTGCACTCAAAGGGGATTTGATAAATGTGTAATGTTAACTTACATGAAACGGTACAGCCGAAATGAACTCAGACAGTGACTGAGACTTAGAAGTGTCAGTCAATATGTGTTTATTGTATATGAAATAGTTACAAAGTTTAGAATAGCAATATATATTGTGTATATTGTAGTTTTATACTGTGTTGAATAACAACAGTTTTAGATGTGCCTTAAATGATTCAAAAATAACAAATAAAACTACATAGCACAGTGACTGTATGAGAAAGACTGGGTCAATATTGGTGCACTGTATTGCCCTAGTCAAAGTAATGGTTAAGGTTCAGTTAGCATAAACCTACACTTTTATCCGAGTTTCAATCCTCAATTTTGTTTATTCTTTGAAAGTTAGACCAGAAGCCATTGTTCATAAATATATTAAAGAAAAATAAGAATCAAATAATAACCCCCACTCTGTCTCCTCAACACTTACTGCATTGGTTACTGTTCTACTGAATTGCAACCTCTATCAGACCTTCATACAAAACACTTAGTACACTCACTCGGTTCTATTCTATTGGGTGTTACGTTTTCAACATTCTCTTTGCTTCACCCAATCCTTTCTCACCGAAACTGCAACCTTATTTAATTCTTTCCTGCTCCTGTTTTCCATACAGCAGAAGTTCAAGACAAGTACCAACCACATCGTCTTCATGGCATGTGTGGAAGAACATGGAAGGGTTACAAAAATTCTTTCACCTCAGACTAAACAAAAAGAAAAAAATAAGCTAGAAGTCATCAATAGTAGAACAGGTAGAATGACAAGCCATTGCTTTATGGTCTGAAGTGAAATTCTGCTATGTGGACTTTGTCTCCCTTCCTTCCAGGATCAATAACAATCAAACATTCAAAAAATCAAATATTCAAAAAATTTACTCAATTGTAGCCCTCAGCAAAGATCTGAGTTTCAGTGCATAAATGCGAGAAATTGTGTGGCAGAATCAACACAGTAGTAAAGTAAATGATTTGTTCTCGCCTGGCCCCCGTGCCGGGGGCACGTAAAAAGCACCATCCATTCGTGGCCGTTTGCCAGCTCTGTCTGGCACCTGTGCGGGTGGCACGTAAAAAGCACCCACTACACTCACGGAGTGGTTGGCGTTAGGAAGGGCATCCAGCCGTAGAAACACTGCCAGATCTGACTGGGCCTGATGAAGCCTTCCGGCTTCACAGACCCCAGTTGAACCGTCCAACCCATGCTAGCATGGAAAACGGACGCTAAATGATGATGATGATGATGATGAATAATAGACACCATTACATTCCAAATTCAACACACCAAGAATGTCGTCTTTGCCTTTCACTCTTCCAGAGACAATAAAATATATACCAGTCAAATAATGGTATCAATTTAAATGCTGTATCCTTCCCTTAAAATTCAAGGCCTTGTGCTCTTATTAGAAATCATTTAGATATTTGTGTTCCCCACACGATACATTTTACAAGCTAAAAGGTGATGATGATGATGGCGACAGTGGTGATACTGCACACTGACGCCAGCAACAACGATGATGACAATAGAGAATGATGACTATGACAAACTACAAGTTTTATTGCTGACTGCTGTTAAGGATAATAAATGTTAACATTCTATCAAGGCAAAAAGCACCCATCCAGTCAGTCAGTCAGTCACACACACACACACACACAAATAATCAAACCTAAATCAAGCAAAAAAAAAAAAAATCCCCTCAAAGATCTCAAGCAAAATCTAACAAGTCAGTGGAGTATTTGCAACTTTATTTCCCCAGTACAATAAGTGACTGACAGAAAACATTACCACTCAGTCAGGTGCAGAGATTGTCCTATGACAAACAAACAGGCAGAGGAAATCTCTTCCTGGTAAACTGTACCAAATAACCTGAACAGGGTCAGGCAGGTTTATTTTTAAACCCAGTTCAAAAATTAAATATACCTCCCCTACAGCCAGATTGAATGAATGAATATAAATATATATATATATATATATATATATATATATATATATATATATATATATATATGGGGTAAATACTCATATCCCCATCCTTTTCCCCACCACCGCCCTCTGATTCCAAAGAAAGGGGGAGGTTACAGAGGTCTTTTGTTTATTTTGTTTTTTTTTTTGGTTTTGTTGTTACTCTTCTATTCCTTTCTATTCCATTATATGTTTATTTTTATTTTTGTCATCAAACCAACAATTTGCAGTTTTTAAATGTGTGAATAATTCTGCTGATACAAAATAATTCTAAATAACCACATGATCAAGGAAAATTTGGAACAAATTACATTAATTAGATACAAATTGATATTGCATACTAAATAATGCTGTTGCATACTAACAGAATGCTACTGTATACTAGTTTAGTACCTGCTGTTTCAATAAAGCATTTTGTCATTTTGTTGAATCTTATAATTTCTTTAAGTCGCCATCACAGCATTAAACGAGGGAGATATTACAAGGACAGATTACAATTAGTGGGAGGTTACATAAAAGATGAGGGAAGAAAAGGAAAGAAGTGGAGAAATGAGATAAAGGTATACATAATGTACAAAATACATATGAACACATTTATAATGCAGTCCTACTGATATAGAAGAGCCTCCTACTAGAGTCAACCAAGGAACCCTACAGATCTGAGACCACCCTAAGCATGAAGGCCTCACCTAACAGTTGTTCTCCAATCTATGGGTGCAAGCTTAGAGTAGGTCCTTTCATTCTAACCATTTTTGCCAGAGTTACTTTTTTAAAAATTCACAAAGATGACAGAGAACTGAGATATGTGGCACGCTGCTGTACTCAAGAAGATCCACCCACAACAGAACTGAGATCCTAAAACCAAGGTACCATGTGAAAAACATTGGTTTGGATGATGGTAGCACATAAAAAGCAGGTATTTCTCCTGCAGCCGCCTTACCAGAAATATAGCATCAGTGGTGTTTCTAACAGGCACAAACTCAAACTGCATCTCATCAAAAATGACTCTCTCCATGACTTTCATTACCTGCACCCACACGTGCATGTGTGTGTGTGTGTATATATGTTATAATCAAAATCTTGTCTTTAAAGGATTTCCAATCATGACCATTCCTCTTTTTTCTCCAGGCCAAGTGTACCCTGCACAAAAAGTATCCTTTTTTTAAAAGGCAGTAAGGAGCAAGTGATGCAAGAGATTTGGCTGATATTTTAAGCAGATTACACAACTGCATAGAGGCTTCTCCTCTCTGGCTTGCAGAAAGGCATGTAAGTGAACAGATTCAGGTGAAGAAGATTATAGGGACAAAGAATTGTCCCTTGATAAGTGTTTAATATCAGCTGAACAATTTAAGAAGATATAAAAGTGTCAACAGGAGAAGGGTAGTGGGTGTAATATAAATCAACAAATGCTGAAGTGAAGATATACATTTAGTAAAAGAGACAAACAGCAAATAGCCAGTGTCATTCGAGCATCAGGTGAAACAATATATATATACACAGTAGTACCTCGGTTTTTGAAAACCACTGTTCACGAATAAATCATACTTCATACACACACACACCCACTTATATATAAAGCATGATTTATTCATGATCATAGGCATTCATAAACCAAGGTACTACTACTGTATTCCGGTTTCTTCTGTTCAGAGTATACATCCCACTAGAGTCAGCTCTGCTTTCCATCCTTCTGGGGTGGATGAATAAAACACCAGTCTACAACAGTAGACAAGTGGAATCATTAAAGTGTTGAACAGAATACCTTGTAGTATTTGCTCCAGAATACTGCATTCTGAATTCAAATCCCACAGTGGCCTGCTATGATGCTGGACTTAATCTAGTTAGTTTAACATCACCACTTGGTGTATTTTTAGTGGAATCCACTTTGTAACAAGCAATCAGGCTCACACCTTCCTTCCCATCCATCTTGGATGGTCCTGTCAACAATGCTGTCTTAATTCTTGAGCATACTGAGTAGTTACCCAAGGGCTTCATATACCAAAAGAAACAATGTTAATCTATGTACACTTTGGTTTGCTGTCAATAAATCAATATAGAGGGGCTCCCAATACATTATTTTACCTAGAGGGTGGTTATGCTATAAAAATGCCTTGTCTGCAAAGAATCATGACACACCAACTTTCTTCTTAACTAAGTAAAGATGGCCATTAACTGGCAAAGTCTTTCACTCTCAGATGTGAGCATCTCACAACATAATGTTCACATCTTCAGAGACATTCTAGCCAAATGGTGCTAACATAGCACAGAATAGCTAAGATAGAATTACTCAGAGATAACTGACACTGTCAACAGGCTTGGTTGCCAAATATAGAATACATTTCACCAAGTTAAAAGATGTTGTATGCTTTGTTTGAAATAATCTACAGTGACAATGATTGGGATGACAGGAACAGTTATCAATGTTGTATAGTGATCACGTGATCAACCAGGCTATCAAATGCTGTAACACATCACTGGTCACAATGCACTTTTGCACTGATTTAGCCTTCAAATGACACCAGGCTGCTGGCTAGGCAAGCAGGCCAGCATTCCTCCCTGATCAGAAAGAAGACTGGAGCAATGTGAAATGATGTGTTTTGCTCAAGAGCACAACATACCAAATGATCAGGGAATTGAACCCACGATCTGGTGATCATGAGTGCAACAGCCTAACCACAGGGCCACACACCTTCACATATGTTGTATAGTACCCTAACTAAAAGGATTAAGAACTAATTGTATTCCCACCACTGACAATTGGAAAGAACCACAAGAAAACAAAGTTAGTCTATCAATAAATTATATGGGTAATATACACTGAGCAAAATGTCAGTCAAACGGAGGTTTTTATAAAAGAGACTTTCTTCACATATATGCTTCATATAATTCTTTAACTCTTTTGTTACCAATATGCCAGAGTTCTAGTTTTATATTACAAAACCACTGGTTTTAAAATGTTTATATTTTAAATTAAAATTTCCTACTATAATCCTATGCGAAAGCTCTTTTGCTAAGTTCTGTTCCAAACACAAATTTAATAATGAAGATGCTAGCTGTTTTATTAAATCCTTCCAAATTTTTTATTCTTTCAAAATTAATTTCACAAGAAATAATAATTGCAGTTAGCGCTGTCTTCCATAAAACTGTCAGCCTGAATGAAACCTAACAAAACAAAATAAAATAAATAAAATTTGATTATGGCATATCATAAAAGCCTTTAACAACACATTCCATTAGCCAGTACTCACTGATATTGATATCTATGGAGAAAACACAGAGTTATCATTGTCAGCAAGTTTGTCAAGTACTGCTGTGTGATGTAAAGAGAAGAGCATTGACTTTTCTGTCTACTTGCTCTAAGTCACTCACAAGCAATGTTAGTAATTTATTTATACACACACAAAATAGATCTGTATTCCTTCAAGTGGAAATAATCCCTTAGTAACAAAACGAAAAAGATAAATATAGGAAAAGCAAACTTTAACTTGACTGGTCTAACTTTTTATATTACTATCAAGTCAATATCACTTTCCCATTATTTATTACATAGTGTGTGTATATGTCTATATATATATATATATATATATATATATATATATATATATATATATATATATATCATCATCATCATCGTTTAACGTCCGTTCTCCATGCTAGCATGGGTTGGACGGTTCGACCGGGGATCTGGGAAGCCAGAAGGCTGCACCAGGCTCCAGTCTTATCTGGCAATGTTTCTACAGCTGGATGCCCTTCCTAACGCCAACCACTCCGTGAGTGTAGTGGGTGCTTTTTACGTGCCACCCGCACAGGTGCCAGGCGAGGCTGGCAACGGCCATGGTTGGATTGGTGCATTTTACGTGCCACCAGCACGGGAGCCAGTTGAGGCGGCACTGGCATATATAAATATATATATATATATGCACATATACACAAATATGCGCTTATGAAATCACATACAGTGTCTAATAAACATATATTCAGTTTGCATATGAAAATGTATTGTAAGCAGGCCACAATCTTCAGTAGCTAAGCATAAGTGAGCAACTGACACTTATTTTGTAAGATTCACCGGAATCACTCCATTTCCAGTCACCTAAGTTGCTAAGAGAAAATCTTAGCAAAAATGTAAACAAACTGTTTAAGGTGTAATATGGTTTACTACGCCAAGTCCAATGATTGGGGTTAATTAAGCCCAATACCAACACAGCTTTAATAATTCATGGGGTACATGCAAAGAACAGCAAGTATCCAAACAATAATACATCTATTCATTCTCAATACATTCTGGCATGTGTTACAGGGATGTCCATAAAACACACCAACACCAACTGTTAAGCAGCAGTGGGGGACAAACACAGACATGAAGACACACACATATATGATGGGCTTCTTTCAGTTTCCATCTACCAAATTCACTCACAAGGCCTGGGTCAGCCTGAGGCTATAGTAGAAGACACTTGCTCAGTCCCACTCAGTGGGACTGAACTCGGGAGGATGTGATTGGGAAGCTAGTTCCTAACCACACAGCCACACTTGCGCCTGTACATTAATCTAAAACAAGGTTGTGTTGGTATTTATTTTTAATAAAACTTGTTCATGAAACTTGTGCATGTAAATGACATTACATCACTAATGATTTATTGATATTTTTCACAAAGAAATTTACTCTTCATTAACTTAGGTAGCGAGTAGTTGAAGTAAGCAGACTACAGTGAGTCTTAGTTGGCTGATCTCTCACACTACCAAAGATTCTGTAATCCAGTGGTTCTCAACCAGGGCCTGTATAAGATTTTATAAGCAAAATAGTAAATTGGATCCATGAAAATTTTTTACTTTAGATGTGTGTATTGCAAGGAATAGATAGGTTTCTTTCCTTGACATTTTACACAGCTCAGCCTACACAAGTGAATGTGTGATAAACAAATTAGGAACTTTAAAAGAAATATCTATAAACTAGCTTTTAAACATTGAAAATGTTATGGGGGTCAACGAACATAAAATAGAAATCAAAAGAGTCTGTAGATTAGAGATGGTTGAGAACCACTGCTGTAACCATTTCATATTCTTTTATTTTTTTTACTTGTTTCAGTCATTTGACTGCAGCCATGCTGGAGCACTGCCTGGAAGTGTTTTTGGTTGAATAGTTCCACCCCAGGACTTATTTTTAAGCCTAGTACTTATTCTATCGTTCTCTTTGCCAAACTGCTAAGTTACAGGGACATAGATACACCAACACCATTGTCCAGCGATAATGGGGGAATAAAAACAGACACGAACACATGGAGATATATATATATATATAGTCGCCATGATAGATCGTTAGCCACTACACACATTTTTTTCTCTCCTTGTTTTTTCTGTGTCCCTTTCTGTAGAAGAGCGTAGGCTCGAAACATAAAAGACTTTTTCTATTCCTGAGCGTTATACTAATACATCTGTTTGTTTTGTACACCACCTGTTTTCGTCTTTTGTTTTTTTTGTAAACTCTCCCTATATATATATATATATATATATATATATATATATATAAAACCTTGTATTGAATATATAATATAACAAAGTAGTAGGGAAGAAAATATATACGTAACCCATTACTATTAGATGAGACTGAATGCTCTATATCAAAGGCTCACAGTGAACAGCTACCAACACAAACTGCCAATTGCTCACATTTGTTTTATAGCAATGAGACAGTCCACTTTCAGTCACCCGGGAGGTGGGAGGGTGGAATCCTTCCACAACACACACATATGATGGGCTTCTTTCAGTTTCCATCTACTAAATCCATTTACAAGGCTTTGGTCAGCCTGAGGGTATAGTAGAAGACACTCGCCCAAGATGCCCTGCCGTGGGACTGAACCCAGAACCATGTGGTTAAGAAGCAAGCTTCTTACCACATGGTCATGCCTAAATATTTCACAACACTAAATATGCTTATTAAACATAATGTACATGAATTCACATACACATCAAGCATGGTTATGTAAATGTGGAGCTTGCTTTGCAAACACATGAATTCAAAGTTCTATCTCACTACACGACACCACCTTGGACAACTGTCTTTCTTGTATTAGAGCCTCAGCTCAACAAATGCCTTGTGAGTGAAAATCATAGACAAAAACCATATGGAAGCCAATCGTGAATGTGTGTACATGCATGTATGCATATGTGCAAGCACAGGTGTGTTTGTATGCACCCACACACACATGCACATACTAATGTTAACATTCCAACTGTTATGGTTTTCCTGCACTTTTGAGGACTAATGGAATAAAAAGAATCCTCTGCTTGAAAAACAGATAAGAGCTAGTGACAGGACAAGCTATCCTCAAATAAGCTTCAATCAAGCCAACCGATGAAAGCATGAAAAACAACTGTAAAATGAACAAATGAGTTTATTCAAAACAAATTCCTCGGGACTTTTGTTTGCACACAGACACACTAAGAATATATAAAATAATTTACATGGAATGACACATGAAAAGTAAAACAAGGTGGATGGGCGGGGGTGTAAACATTTTATAGATGCTAGCATTGTCACAAGTTAAAAACAGAATCTATCTTGTCGAGTTGAAATGAAAGAAAAGAATATTGTTACATCAATGTGCTCTACTTTTGGAATTTTAACTTTTAATGTTTGAATATGTGCAGGTATGGGAGTATGGTTAAGAAGTTTGCTTCCCAACCATGTGGTTTCAGGTTCAGTCCTGTTACATGGATGCACCTTGAGTGTCTTCTATTATAGTCCCAGGCTGAACAAAACAGCATGGATGTGTGGTTAAGAAACCTGCTTCCCATCCACATGGTTCTGGGTTCAGTTCCACTGTGTGGCACCTTGGGCAAGTGTCTTCTACTATAGCCTTGGACTGATCAGAGTCTGGTGAGTGGATTTGGTAGATGGAAACTGAAAGAAGCCCATCATATATTTATATGTGTGTGTCTGTGTGTATGTGTCTTTGTGTGTTTCCCCACCATCACTTGACAACTGGTGTTGGTGTGTTTACATCTCTGTAATGTAGCAGTTTGGCAAAAAAGATCAATAGAATAAGTACTAGGCTTAAAAAAATTAAGTACCAGGGTAAATTTATTCAACTAAAAAAGTTAAAAGATACATCATCACTTTATAAGTGGTATCTCTTACTTTCAGTTTTCCATGAGAGCATAACCAGCCATGGAGAAATATTACCTTGCTTGAAAACAGGTGAGGGTCGGCAATAGCAAGAGCATCCAACTGCAGAAAATCTGCCTCAACAAATTCTGTCTGATCTATGCAAGCATGGAAGAGTTTCCCTGCATGATGTGTGTGTGTGTGTGTGTGTGTGTTGTATGCATGCTTGTGAATTTGTGTCTTGTCACTGCCTTAACATTGTGCGTTGAATAAAAGCAAAGTCACTATCCATACAAACAATGCCCGAGATTAATATAAGCTTTTGATTGCTTATTGCAATTTATAAGTATTATATGGTAGAAAAACAGGGCCCATACTCCGATACTGGAAAGTATTTGCAAGATAAACAAGATGTTTTAATGCCTGAATATGAAGAAACCATTGCAAGTAAGGTAGTAAATGTAATTCTAAATAAAACTTAGACTCAAGTCTTTGAACTGGATCTTTTTTACCTCCACCTAAGCAAAGGCAGAGGTGCTGTTTTCAGTCATGTTTGTTTGTCTGTGGACAAGATATCTCAAGAACCACTGGATGGATTTGGATGAAACTGTCAGGGATGTTTGACCTCGTGACTGACACGAATTGATTAAATTTTGGGATTGATCTGGTACTGGTCAAGGATTCTGGATTATTTTTCTTGTTTTTCTTTTCTTTTTTTTTTACTTAATTTTTGAGAGTGGCCAGGTTCATTGTTAGTATTCTCGTTTGTGAGAGCAGTTGAGTTTATTTCAGATATTCTCATTTTAAAAATCATCTCTAGCTAATCATTGAAAGGAAATTGGTGTTGCGTTGGAGGAGGTCTGTGCTCTATGAGTGCTCTTGTTTTTTTTAATATCTTCTTTCTACAACTTCTGTATCCAAAACCTAACAGACCACTGACAAAAATCTCTGGCACAACTGTCACTCAACATTGTTATCAACTGACTAATACTGAGTCATGCTTCCTTCAGTGAATTATCAACCACAAAATTTATTTATTCTCATTATTATTTGCAGAGTTTACTGTTTAACTTGAGCATTTTCAATAAAGCTGTTTGCATCAAGTATAGCTTGAATGCTTGATCTATAGGCTGATAACAAAGACAACACTTAGACTTATGTTATCGCAAGTATAATGTTGGTGGGAGTAAATCAGAGTTCAACTCCCACCAAGGTCAACTTGGCCTTCATTTTGCAAGAGTTAACAGAATGAAGTACTAATCCAGTACTGATGTTGATGTAATCAACTAACCCCCCTTACTTCAAAATTGTTAGCCTTGTGCCTAAAATACAAGCAGCTCATTCAAAGAAGATGGACAGCACCCATTATCTTTGAAGACTTACTCAAATTTGTGAGATGATCTTTGTCGTTTAGCCTCAATTCAGATCTGATTGAGCAAACCTATGATTGACACCCATGTCCATCCCATCTTTTTAGGAGTATTTCAGACTATATTGTCCAATATATTCTTCTTTTGTTTTTTTTTGAGAATGGTAGAGTGTGAATTGAAGACAAGTTGGATGATAAAGGTGCCATCACTGACATGTGAAATTGATGAAGTTAATTTGTCTGATGTTCTACTTCATAAGGAAAATATGCAGGGGGAAAAATTCCAGATAATGGTAAATCTGGGAAGAAAAGGCAGTGTCAAGTATTTAGTGTAGGTTTTGGTCAGTGAGACAATATCTAGGTAGAAATAAGAGAAATGGAAGCATAACAAGGCTTTTGATATGAACATCATGCATTTTGATGATTTAGGTGAACAAAGTAGTTGCAATACCAGTTGAAGAGAGAAAGAGAGAGAGAAAAAGAAAATCAGCAAATTAATGTTGATGAAAGTCTGCTAATAATCCAGATGGCATTTGGTGGAGTGGGGAGAGATGAGTAATGAATGCTCGTAATTAGTGCCAACCCAAATATGCAAGTGCTTGTATTTGTTTTGGAGTATCAGCAATTCTTCAAGGCTGAAGTATCTGAAGAGGGTACCACTAAAAAAGTGAAAACCTAGCCTTTGAGATATAGTTTTGGTAATGCTATAGGTGTGTGGTTACCATGAAGGGGTATTAGAGATAGTAAGACATTATTTATAGCAAATCTATATGCTCTAGCTGTGTTACTCATGAGTACAGAATATGTATTTAGAGTAACAATACTATTTCCTTTGTATGTGTATTGATTGCCTACTGGTGCTGTTAGGTGTCTAAAAACTATTCACTATTTAGCTGGAATACAACTGATACAGCTAACAGAAACTCTCAAGTTAGCTTCAATCGTCCCTAACCATATTGTTTTCATTATTCATTATTTCATTCATCATCACTGTTTTAACATTCACTTTTCCAAGCTTACATGGCTTGGATGGTATTTGTTGAGATGGATTTCCAATGGCTAGAGGCCCTTCCTGTCACCAACCCTCCCCTATTTCCAAATAAGGTAAGATTTTCCCCATGACCAAGCATGCTTTCTTGGAAGATTGGAAATGGACACTGCTTGCATGACATTGACACACATTTACAACTATCATACAACATCAAGGCAAGGGGACAGTAACATGCATGCATGCACATACACACACACGCCTAGTTTCAGTTTCCTTCTACCAAATCTACTCACAAAGATTTAGTTGGCTCAGGGCCATAGTAGAAGATACATGTCCAAGGTGCCACTGGGTGGCACCTTGGCCACCCAGTGGGATTGAATCAGGAACCATGTGATTTGGAAGCACACAGCCATGCCTGTGCCATATACATTAACAAAAGTTCTCTGTTCTAGTTCACCAAGAATAGTTGGTTGATATTGTTTATCACAATAATATCTCAAAGGCTATGTCCCAATGTCACCTATATGGTGGGTAAATATTGATTTATGTTCATGTTAATCAAACACAACATATACAGATAATTTTTTTTTCTTTATTTAAATGAAAAATATGCTTAATGAATATTAGTCATAGAAAAAAGAACACTGGTCAACTCTTGTCTTTTTGTTGATTTTCTATTAAAAATCATAACTTTATTTATGACTATTCCTCACATTTTGGTAAACAAACATGTAGTCATGTGATGTGCTTACATTAAATGTGTGTATGTATATGCTCATTGCATGCACATAATTACTATATTTACTGCTATATGCTACTGGTTACTATGTTGGGAAAAATATCATGTGACAATAGGCACAAATAAAAATCAACTATCACAATAACATGATTTTTCATGTATTGAAAAGAGAGTGCGTGTACGCGCGTGTGTATACATGTGTGCGCGTATGTTTCACATATGCAATCATATGTCAAGAAAATTTTCATGTGACAAATAGCAACAAAAAATCTAACACCATAACATGATTTTTTTCATATATGGAAACTAGTGTGTGTAAAACCAAATTGTATATTTGGCAATGTGATTATGGTTTGAATGGAAAAGCATTTTTGATGTGGAACTGAATGGGATAAAAACTGTTCCATTAAATTTGTCCATGACACAGTCTTCATAGATATGTTCCCAACAGGAGTATCAAATCTCAAGTCAATTTGAAGTGAGGCCATTATTCTATCAGTTCAATTTGAAATGCAACATTAAATTTCTATAAGAGCAACCACAATAGCAAAGTAAATAAGCTGAATATTGATTGAAATTTATGAGTTTAAAATAAACTTTCATTTTCTCTGGAATCATAAAGATAAATGATGTTGCGATAAATTGATTTTTTTTTTGATTTTTTTTAATTAGGCATGGCTGTGTGGTAAGAAGTTTGCTTCCCATCCACATGGTTCCAGATTCACATGGTCCCTTGAGTAAGTGTCTTCTACTATAGTTTCAGGCCAACCAAAACCTTGTGAGTAGATTTGGTAAATGAAAACTGTTTGCGTGTGTGTGTGTATGTGTGAACGCTGCTTGACAACTGCTGATGTATTTACATCCCCCATGACTTAGCAGTTCAGCAAAATCGACTGATAAAATAAGTACCAAGCTTATAAAAAAAATAAGTACTGGGGTCAATTCACTTGGCTAAAATCCTTCAAAGCAATGCTCCAGTATGGCCCAGTCCAATGACTGAAGCAAGTAACAGACAAAAGATAATGACAAATGGAGAAATAGTGTGTCGCCACTGAATATCTGACTAGTTACACTTTAGGTCTTAGGTCAGCTGGTTTAAACTGACAAGACTCATTCAACAATTGGTGGCTTTTATACTTCAGCTGAATACTGTATTTCATCTAATCACAATACAGAGATGAGATTTAGATTAACATTACATAAAGCAAATTCATAGTCATATATCATTTCTTTTCAACACACAGACAACTCTCTAGTCTCAACTTCAGAGATAAAAATAAATCAACAGGTTCGTATTCCTATAACAATATAGCAAAAATCAGGATTGTTACATTATAAAAGGAACCATATACATGAAATGCACAGGTTAATGTTATAATTTCTGCAAAACAAAGCTTCCCTTCTTAGTTTGTAGTTAGGAATAAAGGGTATAATTGTTCTGTTTCCCCAAAGCCAATCATGTTAGTTAGTTAGTTAGTTAGTTAATTTGGCTCAAAAGCAAATAGCAAGGCCATGTAGGGGGACATGGAGTTAAGTACAGGGTGGTGTTCATGTAAAGAGTTCAGGCCACTTGAGGTCAAGGGAGGCTTTGAACAAAGCGGTATATGAATATTACAACATATATTTAGTATATGAATGCTGGTAAAATGGAAGTATAAATTAACTTCAACAGAATGAAACCTTTTAAGGTACACAACTAATAAATAATGCATTATATCCCATGTGCTTCTAGCTCTTATTAATATCTCTTTCTCTTTTCTCTTTTACTTGTTTCAGTCATTTGACTGCGGCCATGCTGGAGCACCGCCTTTAATCGAGCAACTCGACCCCGAGACTTATTCTTTGTAAGCCCAGTACTTATTCTATCGGTCTCTTTTTTGCCAAACCGCTAAGTGACGGGGACGTAAACACACCAGCATCGGTTGTCAAGCAATGCTAGGGGAACAAACACAGACACACAAACAAACACATATATATATATATACATATATACGACAGGCTTCTTTCAGTTTCCGTCTACCAAATCCACTCACAAGGCATTGGTCGGCCCGGGGCTATAGCAGAAGACACTTGCCCAAGATGCCACGCAGTGGGACTGAACCCGGAACCATGTGGTTGGTTAGCAAGCTACTTACCACACAGCCACTCCTGCGCCTATTGATAATAAGATGAGAAAAAACAATCTTAAAAAACTATAATGTTGAATTAATGTAAGTCATTTATCAGTACTGTTGTTCAATGTGACATTGAGAACAGTTTCAACTAAATTGGAGTATTCTCACCAAAAAGCAAGTCCAGGATAAAATGACACTCAACAGTCACCTGCTAGAAATAGCAACCAAATCTCTCTCGAATCATAGCCTGTCTTACTAGACAAAAGGAAGAACATGTTGGATATTGAAGCCTGAGATAAAGTATATCTGATAAGATGGAATGAACATGGCTTGAAGCCTTTCATCAATCGTCTACTCAATCAGAGCCCACCTAGGGTTATATAAGGATAAACTTGACAAAATAATGTGGATACCTGCTAGAAATAGCAACCAAATCTCTCGAATCATAGCCTGTCTTACTAGACAGACGGAAGAACATGTTGGATTTGAAGCCTGAGATAAAGTATATCTGATAAGATGGAATGAACATGGCTTGAAGCCTTTCATCAATCGTCTACTCAATCAGAACCCACCTAGGGTTATATAAGGATAAACTTGACAAAATAATGTGGATGATTCACTGTTCCCTCCACACTACTCTCTATCACACCAATAAAGTCCAAGTAAAGCAAAGACTGATACATTTTTGTAGGAGTTGTGTACATACACAAGTCAATAGATCACACTTTTAAACATTTGTCTTCAAAACTCTGGTTCTGAATTTCAATAACCCCAATATGGCAGACTTACAGCTGTTACACTTTGGTGACATGCTGGAGGTTGTAACAGTGTCCCTCCCACCTTTTTTTTTTTTTTTTTATTTTTAAGTCTAAAAATAAGTGACGGTGTCCATAGCTTTTGCAAGTCCCTCCACACTTGTGAGGGGACAATGTGGCTGATTATTTCACTTTGAACCTTTGCACTTGTATTAAAATCATGAACAGTTTTTGGAAGGAAGAATTATTAGACAATGGATTTTAGCACAATTTTTTTTTATGAAGTTGAGATGCAGTAAGGATGATGAGAGAAAAAAAGGAGTGAAATATCAAGATTTGGATAAGGTATTTATACAGTATGTTAAATCGTTTAAGTAGCAATCAATGTAGTTGATGTGGAAGAGACAGATAGAGGATAAAATCTCAATCTTCGTCTCTTGAAGATATTTATGATCAGTGACCTGGGGACTGATTCATAGGTAAGGTATGAAAGTAAAAAGCAAGGGATAGAAATAATTCACTAGAATAATATAGAAAGCGCTGAAAATACTGAACTTTAAATAGATGTCAATATCTATAGTGAAATTTGTCTTTTACCCTTCAAGGGTCAATATAAAGTATCAGTCAAGTACTGAAGTTGATTTAATCAACTATTTCCCCTTCCCCTAAAACGTAGCATGCAATAATATCAGAAATCGATATGTATAACCATGTTATACAAAGTAAGTTCGAATCCCAGGAGTTGGTTTTTGTCTTTCCGCCTTCTATGACTGTTAAAATAAATACCAAACAATCTACAGGAGTCGATTCAGTTGACTATACGACCTATCCATACATATGTGTGGCCTTGTGTTAAAGTAGAAAATGAATTTTTGTCGCCATATTTGACATGGGGAAAGGCATGCATATCACGAAATCTCAAATTTCTATAAATCTGTAAAAAGAAGCCCATTTATAAATAAATAAAAAAAATCTGCTGAATTTTCATAACAAAAATAAAAAGGTTTATCGTCTTAAGTTTTTATTTCCCTTTCTTTTCAAACAAAATAATAATAATTATTATCACATGAAAATAACTAAAGATGTTTTTTGTTTTTATTTCAGCTGCAATTTCGTTTAAAACTAATTAGACAGATAATAAATAGCATTAATTAGTAGTAACTGAATATATTTTAAAACTATCTCTCTGTTAAAACCTCGTTACCCACTGGCAATTTCCTAAGTTTGAGTAATGTATAGAAGCAACAGTATTGTGGGTGCTTCGAAATGGACCGATGGTGAATGTAAATATGTGTGTGTCTGTATCTGTGTCGACATTTGCGCGCACACCCACACACTCCGAGGCAAATACAAGCAAATGAGTGTTAGCATACACACATATATACATACACATAAGCAAGCGATTTATTTTTCCACGACATACACACACACACACGAATGGTAATGAATGCACACATACGTGGGTGGGTGTAAAAGGGTAAAATGTCGACATTTACATACATATAAAAGCAAGCAATCTGTTTAATTTACGAAGAAAGATGGTTGGTATGCAAAAATGTGTAAGCACACACACACGCGGCTACTACTACATCAAAGAGACATCAATCAGGAAAGGAAACATTTTTGCCTTAAAAGTAATTTGCCTTTGTTGTTTGGCAGACATCAGTAGAGCTGAGTCTAGCATAAAAAGGCTGGGGGTAGGTAACTAAGCAAATTGAAAACCTGGTACGCACAGACTGCTGTGGTGCCGTCGTCTACCCCCCAACCAGTCTATGCTTGTAGCTGCCTGGCATACCGAAAGGGGTTTTGAGGGGAGGGCTATGACCAGGGAACACATCTTTAGTAGGAAACATCAGTTCCCAATGGGATATATAAAATATATATATATATATATATATATATATAAGGAAATAGGGGTGGGGTTTGACATTGAATCGAGAAAGCATCATATACACTCGTCAGTAGTTTGGACAGCTTCAGAGATTGTCCTTAGCTGTTCATGTCTGCTGAGTTTCTTTCCATCTACCCAAATAATGTAGGGAAAAAGCTCAGTTATAGATTTTATTAAATGGATCGTTTTCGTGATTATTAAAATGAATCATTGTGATAAATATTAAATTATTATCGTTGCGTACATATAAAGTACCTGCAAACCGAGGCATGGCGAAGGAAAAACCGATATAGACAGTAATATGAAAAATTTGCGTTCTATAAGAGTACAAATATAGTCAGCATGCATTAATTAGAAATAAATATCAGAAAACAGAATGGGAAAGGAATAGACTGATGCAACATCAAATGTGTGTGTGTATAAGAATACGATAATATATAAATATACATAAATAATGCAATGATGAATATAAATAGATAGCAATGCAAAGATGAATATAAAAATATAACAATGCAATAATAATAATAATATACAAAACAATACAGTTATATATATAATCCGTGTGTGTGTATATATATATATATATCTACCTTCGGAGTGAGGCTTATTTTACAAAGGTTGCAAAATAAGGAAAATAAACAGGAGAAAGCAGCAGAAATGAATCTGTAGCAAAGTAGTCTACTAAATCAGCGGAGATGGTTTTTCGATTGCACATCAGTAGTATGTTCCAAGCGCAGATCCAGTAGTTTTCGGAAAGGGTGTTGGTGGAGCTACAGTTAGGTTAAATAGAGAAATGGTGGTAGCACTTGTCGGCCGGCTGGCTAGCTGGCTGGTAGGCTGATTTAGGCCCTATAGTACATTTACAAGAGGCAGACAGACAGCTGGAGTGGCATCAGAAGTGGTAGCAGCAAACAAACCAAAGAAGCCGGCATATCGTAGCGGGGAGCAGTAAGAGTAGGAAATAGAAGCGGCGACCAAGAGTATCAAGCCTCGCTAACCTTCATCGCCTTTTGCTGCTGCTGCTGCTGCTACTACTACTACTACTATTATTACGACGACCTACCATTTCCACTACTACTACTATGACGTTCTGCCATTACTACCACCACCGCTTTTGCAACTACTACTACGGCGGCGACCAACTACTAGCGCTACTATTACGAGCAAAACGAGGGTGCCTCGACCTGTTAGAAACAGCAGCTAGATCTGCATCAGATCACTGCATGTCGTTACAAAATAATGGATATGTTGAACACTGTAAACCCTATAGAAACTGCCTGGAAGAGACGAGATGGCTATGGCTATTAAGTCGTTAACTGCAAGTCTTGTCTATCAAGGCTGATATAGGTTTAACTAACAACAACCATTACGACAACAATGACCTATCAATGTCACCACCACCACTTCTACCATGACGACGACGACGCTCTATCATGGACCAGACACAACTTAACAACATTCAAACATAATCAAGAAAAATACACGCCTTCACAAGAAAAATAACAATAACACGAACAGCAAACGACAAAAACAGAATATACCGTTGCTATATACCTTCCCAACCTCACAACATTGCAGGTTAAAAATATACAGTTCATACACAAAAACTAAAAAGTTTATATAAAGTATATAATCTAAAAAAAATTGCAAGGCTCTCTTCTGTTCACCTCCTCAGCCACATCACCTTGAGTAAAAGTATACATTACAGAGTGGCAAGGACTCGCTAATCGGTGTCATTGAGCAAGTAGAGAGACATTGGGACAACAGAGTTCCTTAGTTTCATTAAAGACATGGCAACTTCTCTAGTGTTGGTGCCACAATAAAATGAATAAAGTACACTTATATTAAGTGTTTGGCATTAGGAAAGGAATGCAATCATAGAAATCAAGTCTCTCCACTTCTCTAACAAATAGAAGTAAAACAAGGTCTTGTGACCAGTCTAGGTGAACAGTAACCCCAAATAAGAACTGACTTGGACTGTGATGACCAGTCTAATTATCCCAGCATAGAAATCAAGTAATGATGATGATGACATTAACATCATTAAACACACCTTCATGGAACTAAAAGATTTTATCATCACTCACAGTATTCATATAGCAATAATCCAAGGAATATTCTTACTACTAGAACATAATTCATTTACAATTCCAAATAATGCCAAAATCGAACTAGCAAGATCCTTTTACAGCAATTATGGTCTAACAACATGTAAAAGTTTGTATTAGATATAAAAATATAACAAATGACATTCATAAACTAACAGTGAATGACTACATTAAAAATGCAAACTTTCAAAATAAAAACTAACCAAGCAAAGTGCATTGATAAATATATCTATGCCATTCTTCACCACATCGACCATCTCAGATCACATCTGCCAGCTACAGCACTTTAGCATTCTCACAAAAAAAAACAAGGACATCATTAGAGGAGACTTCAACGCATTCAACACCTGGTTTTCTTATAATACAGCTAGATAACAAGAGAGGTGATGTAGTATCTCAGCTAGACTTCCTTTACATCCTAAGCAAATTACACCAACACACTGGTACTTCTCATCAATGGCACCTCCACCTTTGTTCATCACTCATTACATTTACCTATACTTCTATCTCTAACCATCTATTGATCTATTGCTCTATCCTCTTCCCTATTATACATTGTCTGTATCCTCTCATATCCACCCTTTTGTAACGTGAGATGTTCTGGTATCCTGTTACTACCATCTCTAGCTTCTTTCCAGCTATTCCCACCCATTGCAGGGTAGCCTCTATAACAAGACACCTGGGCTTGTCCCTCTATCACACTTTAACTTCTCAACACTTGGCATAGAACCACTGCCCCGCCTTCCCCGCTTTTAGTTGAGGAGACTATTTTCTCCTTTCTTCTTATTCTTTTGTCTTGCAGGTTACTTAGTGATCTCACTAATGTTGGTTGACATGAAAAAAGCAACCATTATACTCTGTAAAGTGGTTGGCTTTAGGAAGGGCATCCAGCCATAGAAACACTGGAGCTCAGTGCAGTTCTATAGCTCATCAGATTCAGTCAAACCATCCAACACATACCAGCTTGGAAAATGGACATCAAATGATGATGATGATGATGATGATGACAAACATGTCCACACACACCAGATACTTGATAAACAACTACAACCCTTCACTGCCACACAATAGCTATCACCATCACTTGCCAAACAATTCCCCGACTTTCTTCAAAGTACATACCAATTACCGCAAGATATTCACACACAAATGAAGAAAACAAAAACACTTTTACAAATTTCAAAAAAGCACAAGGAAACAAGTTCTATCAAGTAACTGAATTAAGATTGCTCAGAATTCAACAATGCCACAATCACCAACAGAGAGACATTGCAGAACACATATTCAACAAAATAATTATAGACACATCTAAAAAAAAAAATTTTTTTTTTTAAATTAAAAGAAAAAAAAACACACATATATCTCACAAGGCAACATCAAAAAATACAACCACAATTACCACAAACCAGATATAGCCAAGGGAGAAAACATCAAATGCAATATATATACAAAGAAAATAAACTCAGCATCAAACAACTAAACAATGAAATTTTTTAAAATAATAAAACTGCAGGAAAATAGAAAATAAGCAAACATTTATATTTAATGTAAAACACAAAACACTATAAGGAGTAATTAAATATAATCATCACCATTAACAAGTCATATCACATCCCATTTCACAGTAACCTCAGATAATATACCCACACTGCAAGCACCAAGTAAACACCCTTATCAAGCATTTCAGAAAACTAGTGGTGGAGGATGAGCAATAATGACATTCGTCTGCCAGCCTCGTCTGGCACCTGTGTCGGTGGCACATAAAATCACCCACTACACTCTCGGAGTGGTTGGCGTTAGGAAGGGCATCCAGCTGTAGAAACACTGCCAGATCTGACTGGCCTGGTGTAGCCTTCGGGCTTGCCAGACCCCAGTTGAACCGTCCAACCCATGCTAGCATGGAAAGCGGACGTTAAACGATGATGATGATGATGTGGAAATTGTGAGCATTGACAATAATCATTTGGCTGATCTGTTCCTGGAGATGTTCAGCACAGGGACTATGGATAACTTCCAGAAATCTCTGACGTAGTAGTTCTATGGTGAAGTGAAGAGGCATTGCTGGATAAACATAAATTCTGCACATATGGAAGTGCTGTCAACTGGGAATGACTGAAGATGCAAGCAAAGAAATTAGACCGTTCTGCATGCACTGATTCTATGTCCAAGCATTGCTGACCTGTTGAATAGCTGCTGTTGTGTGCAGAACAGATCCAGCTATTGGTTAAATCCATTGTGAAGATTGTTTTGCTGCCTTCCTTTGTCCAGGAAGAGCAAGGAAGGTGCCACACAGTGGAACTGAACCCAGAACCATGTGGCTGGGAAGCAAACTTCTTACCTAATAGAAAATTATTATTAAAATCTGGCAGACAACATTTAAGTATAGTTTCTGCTGAGCTAAGTCCAAGATCCACTTCCATTCTTGTATTATTATTTTTCTTATCTAATTCTTTTTCTTGGGAAAGGTGTGACCATCACAACTTATCATTTCTCATCTCCTTACAATTTCAGATTCCAATACTTATGCAAGAACTAGTTTTGAAACTCAGTAAAATAACAAGACCAATATTATTAGTAGTAAAAGCAGCAACAATGATTCATCTTCTTCATGAACAGAGAGAAATAAAAATAAAAGTTTATATAACTAACTTGCTTCCCAGCTTTCGATACCAACCCGGCTGAAACCGCCTCTGGATCTCTAGTACAAATGTCTTGTTTTCATAAGTTTTGAATTAAAATCTTCCACCAAACCTTAGTCACAATTTATGTTGCTAACACTATATTAATGATTAAGTTATTTTACTAAATTCTTTGTTATATTTAAAATTAATTGAAAGAAACACAGAGCACTTAAAAATAAATATGGTAATGAAGGGTTAAGCTTGCTTTTCTCAAGAATGCATACTTTATCATTACTATCAACCACTTCTACCATCTTCCCCATGATGATAGTGGTGGTGGTGAAGAGTGCTGTTTTCCATGCTGGTATGGATTAGATAAAGGGTCTGCACAACAGCATTATATTCACCTGTTAATCTCATCACTGTTGCATTCTGTAAGTAAGGTTTTATGCTCTCTACAGTTATTGATCTTACTAGTTATCTCACAATTTAACAACATGATAAGCCAACTAAAAGAAATACACACCTGAAACCTGATTAAAATTAATTAATATAGGAACAGGTGTGGCTGTGTGGTTAAGAAGCTTGCTTTCCAACCACATGGTTTTGGGTTCAGTTTCACTATAGAGCACTTTGGGCAAGTGTTCTGGGCTGAGCAATACCTTGTGAGTGAATTTAGTAGACAGAAACTGAGTGGAAACTTATTATATAAATGCGTGTGCGAGTCTGCGTTTGCCCCACACCACCACCACTTGACAACTGGTGTTGGTTTGTTTATAACCCTATAACTTAGTGATTCAGCAAAAAAAGGCTGAGAGTAAGCACCAGACTCAAAAGAAAGTACTGGAGTCAATCTGTTCAACTGAACCCTTTATGGCAGAGCACCCACATGACTACAATCCAATAACAAACAAGTAAAAGAAAGGATAAAAGCCCAATAAACCTTTACAGAAGTGGAATAGTTGAATGGTTATTGAGGTGGAATAGTTGAACCTATCTGTTCATAGGTGCTCCAGCATGGTCTCAACTGTGAATCTAAAATGAACTAAAGAGCCATTAGTTCAAATTCAATGCTGCCTTTTTTTTTTTTTTGTTGTTGCTTATGAATGAAGCAGTTTATTTTCAGCTGTCTTCATGTAACTATCAAGATTAGATCCTTGATCACTTGGGAATGTAATCTACAATAGCCTGACATCCTATCAAAGGAAAAATTTATTCCTGATACACTTAATACCATGGAACTGGAACTAAACACCAGTCCTTAAAAGAATATCAGGGGTTACAGGGAGGTATTTATAGGTATTTATCTTACACTGTATAACCTCATGAGGTGTAGTAGCACCCCTTAAAAGCTTAGAGGATAGACATCATCTTTCATTGAACTACACTCAATAGCAGGAATTCATATAAGTGATCATTGTAAGCAAATAAACTACATATGAAGTGCAGCTCATACTTGTACCAACTCTTAATGCTTATTTACACCTATTTACTACTCTCAGAACTAATTAATGAGTTTATGGCCAAAGCACTTACATCTCTTATGGCACAGTCTTCATCATCATTATCATCAACATTTAATGTCTATTTTCCATGGTGGCATGGGTTGGATGGCTTGACAGAAACTGGAAAGGCCAGAGACCACAAACCGTGGAACTTGATGTAATCAGTTTCTGTCAAGCCACCCAACCCATGCTAGCATGGAAAACAGACATTAAAGGATGATGATGATGATGATTACTGTGCCATAAGAGAGACAAGTGCTTTGGCCATGAAATCATTAATTAGTTCTGAGAGCAATGAGTTGTTTCCACTCTGTGACATTTACTTTCACGTAGATGGACTGCACTATTTGAGAATTAAGCTTGTGAACCAGAGCCATCATCTGGTAAAGTGACACCATATTAACTCAACCAGCTGTATTTCTCAAATAACAAATGTGTTTTAGATAACTATAACATTGTTTGCCAGATACTTTTAAGGAAGATAATTTGGGTGCCAACAGTATATCTATCTGAGACCCCCTTCGGTCACAACACAGACCATGGGATTGCACCTAGAAAGTTACCCTCCCAGGCTCAAGTCCGGGCAAGGTTGTTTATGGAAGACCAGCAGTCGCCCATGCATGCCAGCCTTCCCTCTCCACGCCACCAGTGATCCAAAAGAAAGGCAAAGGCCGATACAGCTTGACACCTGTGATGTCGCAACTCATTTCTACAGCTGAGTAAACTGGAGCAACGTGAAATAAAGTGTCTTGCTCAAGAACACAACATGCAGTCCGGTCCGGGATTCGAGCTCACAACCTCACGATGTAAGCTCAATGCTCTAACCACTGAGCCATGCGCCTTCACAGTATATCTATCAACCACATTATATTCCTGCATTGAAAACAAAACAAGAAGGCAAAAATTGAAAACTTATATGCAAGAGCTGATAGTTCTAAACTTTCATTTGTACCAGAGTACTAATGGTAGCATAATCACATGCATATTACCCAGGGATGCATCTGCACAGAGAGTAAGGAACACAATTTGCTTCAGATCATCATAATTATTGTAGTCAAAACAAAAGCTAATTTATCAATAGTTCTTAATGAGTGAGGAGAATAACATGTTAGATCAATGAATAAATATTAAATCTAATTTTAATTGTTATGAATTACATGCAATTCATCTTGTTACTGTATGCATAGAAGGATAGTCTAATTTATTATTGTAAGATATGATAAAGCAAAGATATGGCAAACAGAAACAGGAATGTGTTGGACTGTATGACTTGAACTGAGTTCAGAGTTCACTGATTCTGCTATTGGAGATAAAAATAAGTACAAGCATCAGTAATCCAATGAAGTTGATACAATGAACTACAGGGCTATTCTCTACAAAAATTGACCTGAGTGTCTTATCCCACTGGATTATAGGGATCATCATCATCATCGTTTAACGTCCGTTCTCCATGCTAGCATAGGTTGGACAGTTCGACCGGGGATTTGGGAAGCCAGAAGGCTGCACCAGGCTCCAGTCTTATCTGGCAATGTTTCTACAGCTGGATGCCCTTCCTAATGCCAACCACTCCGTGAGTGTAACCACGAAAGAATTAATATAATTGATCTTAAATGAATTAACTTGATAGAGGTAACCCCTCTCCTTTCTATATACACACAAGGAGTAGAAGTTACTACAACAAATAGTACAATAGTACAACAAACACAACAAATACTAGTACTAAAGTACTAGTACAGCTAGTAATCAAAGCTATTTTACATTGCTGCTAAATCTTAGGGTGACTGGTTTGTCACTCCTTTACAACACTAAAGCAGTGCTACTGACAGAAAAGGAACTGCCAAACTTTCAGCTTGTTTGATCACCATTATAGGTACTAGTAAGAAATTGCAGTTAATCCAGTCAACCACTCTTCATCATCATCATCATCATCATCATCGTTTAACGTCCGTTCTCCATGCTAGCATGGGTTGGACGGTTCGACCGGGGATCTGGGAAGCCAGAAGACTACACCAGGCTCCAGTCTTATCTGGCAATGTTTCTACAGCTGGATGCCCTTCCTAACGCCAACCACTCCGTGAGTGTAGTGGGTGCTTTTTACGTGCCAGGCAAGGCTGGCAACGGCCACGATCGGAATAGTGTATTTTACGTGCCACCGGCACGGAGGCCAGTCGAGGCGGCACTGGCATCGGCCATGAGTCGGATAGTGCTTTTTACGTACCACCAGACCAGGGATCCTGGCTGGTTCAATTCGATTCTATCCTATAAATAGGGCCCCTTAGAACTTCAACAGTAAAAAAAAAGAAGAAAACAATGCAAAGAACCAATGAACGAACTCTGTGCAGTTGCCATCCAATTAGGATAGGAATTACCTGGTCTTCCTTAAAATTACACCCCATTATCTTGAAAAAGGGAAAGGTACAATCAGACAATAAAGTTCCTGGTATACAAAACAAGAAGGGATAGTAATAGCTGGAATATCTTTGATCATATGTCAGCTCACTTAAGCTGACCTGGGACTATACAACATTATGCAATAGGCTCACCCATTACTTCATATGGTAAACCACTACAGTATATCAGAGATGAGATATCAGGAGCACACCTGGTCATTTGACTAAGTATAGGAGTCGTAAGTTTGGCCACCCAGTGGCTATACAGGGGGGAAGCACGCTGTCGGTTACGACGACGAGGATTCCGGTTGATCCGAATCAACGGAACAGCCTGCTCGTGAAATTAGCGTGTAAGTGGCTGAGCACTCCACAGACACGTGTACCCTTAACGTAGTTCTCGGGGATATTCAGCGTGACACAGAGAGTGACAAGGCCGACCCCTTGAAATACAGGTACAACAGAAACAGGAAGTAAGAGTGAGAGAAAGTTGTGGTGAAAGAGTACAGCAGGGATCACCACCATCCCCTGCCGGAGCCTCGTGGAGCTTTAGGTGTTTTCGCTCAATAAACACTCACAACGCCCTGTCTGGGAATCGAAACCGCGATCCTATGACCGCGAGTCCGCTGCCCTAACCACTGGACCATTGCGCCTCCACTATACAATAACAACAACAGGTATGCCTTTTGAGAGACCAACAATGTCCGATACTGATCATTCTTAAATCCTGTTATTGCAACTTGATAAGCTCATCATTTTACATTCATTTTCTGCAACATTTATTGGGTTTTGAAGTGTGTCACTAACTGTTGTGCTCTCTCTCTCTCTCTCTCTCTCTCTCTCTCTCTCTCTCACACACACACTGTTTCCATCAACCAAATTCCTTGAAAAGGCTTTATTGGTCAGCCTAGGGCTATAGTAAAATATATTTGACCATGTGCCATTAAGTGGGGCTGAACCTGAAACCACATGATTGTGATGCAAGCTTCTTAACCACTCAACCAACATATCATCATCATTTAACATTCATTTTCCATGCTGGCATGGGTTTGACAAGAGCTGACCAGATGAAGGTCTGTTCAGGCTCCCTGTCTGTTTTGGCATGGTTCCTACAACTGGATGCCCTTCCTAACGCCAACCACTTTACATAGTGTGCTGGGTTCTTTTACACAGCACATGAGTGTTTTTTACATAGTGCCAGCACATACAAGCCCACAAGATTAGGGATGTTCAGCTGGAGAGTGTTGCAGGAGATGAGCCTGTATTCAAAAACAACCATGCTTTTACTTAGCTTCACATATCTTATTGAGTCTACACCTGTCACATGTTCCCTCTAAAATAAAATGAAGGGATATATACAGAGAAAGAAAAACAGGGGATGTTGTGACTTTCATCCATTCTATGGGAACATTAGCAATACAAATGATGAATTGGAACTCAGTTACAAACCCTTCTTGTCTTTTGTTCAAATCATCGTCTATAAGGCTTAGATATGAACAGTTAAGCAATTATTTTTTCCCAGCTGTACAAAGCAGTTTATTCAAAAATGTTTTGAGTTGTTTTTGTTTATGTAACTGGTGGTAGAAGAAAATCATAAAAATTCTTTATAAAATTTCACTCAAGCATTTATATAAATATAACATATATATTATTTTATCACATATCAATTTTTAAATTGATAACGTAAAAAAGTTATCAAAACATTTTTATTTATTTATTGTTTCCAGAATTTCTTTTGCAAAAAAAAATAAATCTTTTTCTCGTTACTTTTAAGATTTCAGCTTTAAACTTGAATGTGTGTGTGTGTGTGTGTGTGTGTGTGTGTGTGTGTGCGTGTGTGCGCGCGTGTGTGTGTAAGACAGAGAAAGAAAAAGGAAGTGTACAAGCATACGGATGTACAAGCACACACACACACGCATGCACACACAAATGTTTTGAATAACATGAGACTTTCTTTAGAAATTACATAATTTTATAGCTAATATCTAACATTACAGACTGCAAAATAATGAACTGTAATAAACCACAATCATCATCATCTTAATGTCCATGGCTTAATGCTGATAGGAGAGAAAATTTTCTTTCTAATAAAGTCTTGTGCAATGCAGTATCCAATGACCTTGTGAACCAATATAAGTGGTCAACACAGGGCAATGGCTGTTCATTCCAAGGTGATCTGGCTATTTATTTCCAGTGACTACTACTAACTGAACTGCTGCAATGTTAAATGAGGTATTCAAAATACAGCAACACAATGGAATGAAAGCTAGCATGTATTTGGCCATTGTGATGAATTGTCATTACAGGTGGATGCACATCTGTTTGATAACTACTCAACCATGAAATAGAAACCAGTTAATTAATAATTAGTCAGAGAGACAGTGCCAATGACCTTTGTATGCCTACAGCGAAGCAGAGTTTTCTCCCTTGCTCTGAGACTATACAATGGGTGTGGTAAGATTTGAATTAATGATAATATAGTTTGATAAGTATGTTGAGCTCATGGTTATTATATCAACCAACATAAATTTTAAATAATTGTTCACACAAAGCACACCATATGTATCCTGGTTTGTAAAAAGAGGTATCCCTTGTTGTAAGAGGCAACTAAGAAGGTCGATATCAGAAAAAAAAAATAAGTATACCTTACAGAAATATGCTAACTGCACACAAACCTATTCATGCAAGAGAGAAACCACATTACTATGATATCTGTGGTAAAGGATTCCCTGTGAAATTTAACTTACATTCAAATGTATTCAGTGTTATCTATGTAAATCATTTTCTCAACTAAATAGCATAACAAAACACAAACATATTTATACAAGAGAGAAACTGTATCAATGTGATATCTGTGTAAATCATTCTCTAAAGATGTTACTAAAGTAAATATGTATGTATTCATTCAGACATTTAACTATATTTCTGTCAACATTTAGAGTGTGATAAATATACTTCAGCAAACATAGTACTACATTTTTGTACATCAAATTGCTTTTCTCACTGACATAAAACAGTGCCTCAACTGATGATGATTACCTGGCTATGGATGCCTTTAACAGAATCCACTCTTAGTTGCAAACATTTAGACCAGATTTGCCTGCAGAGGCCTGGTCTAAATGCTTACTCCAACTAGTTTTAGAGGTTCTGAAAAAAACCACAAGCATAGCCATTAAAATAAAATAAAATTAATTTTTTTCTAATCACAATGGTCCAAAACCAGTGTTTAATTTCCCACCATCACCACCACCTTCCTTCCTTCCAAGATATAATACCAGTCTATGACATTTCTAGAACATTTAATATCTGTTCCCCACAAAGACAGACAACTGAAGCATATATCAACTTGTCATGGCCTAAGCTACAAGGAAATATTTGTGGTGGATTTGAACCCAAGATCCATTGGATTATCCATGATAATCCAATAAATTATCCACTTAATATCAAATCTCATACAGTTTCCCAGTCTTGAGGTATCCTCTACATCAGTGGTTCCCAAACTTTTTCAGGATGCCACCCCCTGAGCCATTCGCGGTTTCACCATTCGTTTACGGCATGAACTTACACTTGCATGGCTTAAGCTTTGAGACAAGCATATGACTACTGGCAGGATCAACCAGGTATCACCGACGACACACATTTAAAAACGAAGCGCGGCAGCTCAAGTAAGTATCACAAACAGACCTCTTTCTGAAGCAAGTTCAAAGCAACTGTATTTTACAAATAACACTTAACCTAACAAACCCATTATTTTGTTGTTTTTACATGAATCGTTACCCCATAATTGCCCCACATTTTACATGAATCACTACCCTATTATTGCCCCACTTTTCTTCAATGCCCCCTTGGAACTTTCCACCGTCCCCAGGGGAGCAATACCGCCCACTGTGGGAACCACTGCTCTTCATGATCGCTAGAAATAGCAACTAAATTTCATGTATCTACAGTCATGAAAGAAGGAAAGATAGAATGGAAAATTTAGTCCTACATATGCAAAATGATGAGCTACTGAAAGATGGAATGATTTTGATCATTAGTCTGCTTCATTGGAGCTGATCTGGAGACAAGCACAACAGACACATTGTATAGGCCACCACACTATGAAGCAATGCAAAACTCTTTATATCAGAAAATTCATCAGCTTCACAGGTCTTGTTCTATATTGTATAACACTGGATCTATAAATAGATATATATATATACAGAGAGAGAGTGAGAGAGAGACAGACAGACTAAGATCTAATAAAAGATTTGGCACTATATGACAATGGTCCATAAACATAACTGATGAATACCTGACAGACATAACTTTCAATGAAATTATCCTTTTCTGTCTTTTAGGTTAGTGGGACAGACAAATATAGCAATAGAGGATTTGCATTTAACACTGCTACATAACAAAACACTCATCAGTTAGTCAGTAATCCCACTGCTTACACTAGAGAAATTTTACTTCCACATGATACTGATAGGATATATGTACAGCACTCTTTCAACATGACTGACTGAAACTGAAACCAACTGTTGTTATTGTTGTTGTTGTTGGTGGTGGGTTTTTTAACCAGAAGTAAACTGTCTTGTAATCTAGAACTACACTGTCCATATTTTTTAAGATGGTAAGATATGATTTGAGGAAGATTTGCTGCTATTTCTAGCAGATAGACTGACCACATAATTACCTCATTGGAACAAATTATTTCAATATATATATTTTTGTCTTAGTGAGTAGTGATCACAGTAACATAGGTTGTAAGCTTCTACCAAACTAAACGTGTTTGGTTAAGGCAACAATGAAAACAGGCAAAGGGTACACAGAGGCATGACAACCCCTTATTCTTAAGCTCTTTTACTTCTACTTTTAAGGAGTGGTGGGTGGGGGCTTATAGCATCTAACCTTCCCAACCTCAGCCTCACAGATTTTAAACATACTCCTAGTCCCTAAACCTATTTCCATTACTGGACCCAGGTTTGATAATTAGAGGTGACTATTTTATTTGACTGGCCATTAATGCCTCTTGTAAAAAATAAACATCACAACGTCCCTCTCACCCCTCCCAGTTATGTGATTTCAAGCTTAATAGTAATGAATTTATTGTATACAGTGCTCAGATGCACCACAACTCATCAGAAAAAGTAGCCAAAAGTGTAAGAACTGTACATAGAATATGCATATGAAGTGAACAATAAATGAATCATTTTAAAAGAAAAGAGGGGCACATCAGGTGTACTGTTGAAGAATTTCAGGAAGCATGGAAGTTTTGAAGGATGTAGTGTTCCAACAGTGAACAACTGATGCAGATAGTTTATTCTATGCTTCAGCAATTCTAAATATGATAAACTGTTTCTGAAAACCATGAGTGTTGTGTGGCTTTTTCAGTTTGTAAGCATATCCTCAAGTGTTAGACATATGAAATTCAAAAAGGTACTCTAGGTTGTTGTTGGAAAGATGGTGGATAATCTTGCAGATGTCTACCAAGTTAGTTGCCAGACATCAGAGCTTTAATGTGTCCCTGCCCAGGTAAGCAAAATGTTCAGAGTATGGTAGATGCTACATTGTGGGTATTTGTCTGGTTGCCGGTTTCTGAACAGTTTCCAGTAGATTGACACACTCTGTGAGTGTGGGCATACCATAGTTGTATACAGTTTTAAATATATTTCTTTACTATCCACAGGGGGCTAAACATAGAGGGGACAAACAAGGACAGACAAAGGGATTAAGTCGATTACATCGACCCCAGTGCGAAACTGGTACTTTATTTATCGACCCCGAAAGAATGAAAAGCAAAGTCTACCTCAGCGGAATTTGAACTCAGAACGTAACGTCAGACGAAATACCGCTAAGCATTTCGCCCGGCGCGCTAACGTTTCTGCCAGCTCGCAGTTGGAGAGTGGCTGACAAAGGTCTTACTGGGTGATACTAAGACACTCTCAGCCTTCTTGACTTTCATTTCATGTCTCGCACAAGTGTGAGACATGAAATTCAAAAGGGGCCCAAGGTTGTTGTTGGAAAGATGGTGTATAATCTTGTGGGTGTCTACCAAATTAGTTGTCAGATGTCAGAGCTTTAATTGTACAGAGCAGCACTTTGAGCAATAAATGCCTTTTATTTTAGCCACAGGTCAACCTATCTTCACTACAATCTCTTTTCTTTTTCAAATATATGTCCCTCTATCATAATTTAGCCTATCATCACCTAGCACAAAGCCATCTCTATCAATACTACTCCTCCCTCAGTTCAGAGAGCCTCGTCTTGCACATCACTTGGCGACCTCACTAGTGCTGGTGCTATGTAAAAAAAAAACACTCAGAACACTCTGTAAAATGGTAGGCATTAGGAAGAACATCCAGCCACCGAAACCATGCCAAAGCAGACTTTGATGTAATCCTCTGACCAGTGTAGAAAATGGATGTTAAATGATGATGATGATGACAACAAGAATAAGCGGAAGCTTGTCAGAGAGAATACCTCTGCTCTAAGGTGGTAGGCTTAACATACTGCCAGGTTCAACATCACCACTTCACTTTTAGGTATTTTTAGCAGAGGCCACTGCGGATAACTTTTGTCTTTTCTTCATACCAGTCTCAGAGGTCCAAAGAATTACACAGGCACTGCCCCTTCCTCCTCTAAGTTGGTAAAAAAAAAATCCACTGGTGTTAATATAACTGATCTTACATTAATAGATGCATTGATCATGAAAATTCAATGTATTTATTTTTTATTTGTTTCAATCATTGGACTGTGGTCATGCTGGAGCACTGCTATTAAAGGATTAGACAAACTGACCTAGTGCTTCCGTTTTTGTTTAAATCCTGGTACTTGTTCTATCAATCTCTTTTGCTAAATTGTGAAAATGTAAACATTTTGGCTGTGTGGTAAGAAGCTTGTTTCCAACCACATGGTTTGAGGTTCAGTCCCATTGTGTGGCACCTAGGGTAAGTGTCTTTTACTACAGCTTTGGGCTAACCAAAGCTTTGTGAGTGGATTTGGTAGACATAAACTGAAAGAAGCCCATTGTGTGTGTGTGTATTTGTCCCTCATCATTGTTTCACAATGATGTGTTGGTATGTTTATGTCCCTGTAACTTAGCAGTTTGGCAAAAGAGACTGATAGAATAAGTACTAGACTTACAAAGAATAAGTCCTGGGGTCGATTTATTTGACTAAAACCCTTTGAGGCGATGTTCCAGCATGGCCACAGCCAAATGACTGAAACATGTAAAAGAATAAAAGAATAAAGAAAAAAATCAACACCAGTTGACAAGCGGGTGGGGGTGACAAACACAAAGACACATACACACACACACATATATATATATATATATATGTACAGGTTTCCACACAGTTTCCATCTACCAAATTCACTGCCTGGCCCAGAGCTATACTAGAAGACACTTACCCAAAGTGCCACAGTGGGACTGAACTAGAATCTAAGTGGTTACAAGGCAAGCTTCTTAAATACACAGCCATACCTCCTGTCTCCGTTTACTTAGTATTGGAATCACATGCGATAAATATCTAATTTAGAATTTCTCAACATTTCAGTTTGTAGGAATGAAAGGAAATATCAAGGCTGTGTTACACTCATACCAACACCTTTTATATGTATGTAAAAGGTATGAATGTCACACAATCATATAAAATTTAGATGAGTAAAGGAAGGAGAGGGAAAAAAAATGAAGTGGTCTGAATGAAAAGAAAGGAACTAGTCATGAAAACTAAACAATGGGTTTTAGTTTGCAGCGAGTTTATCACAGAAATCCTTATTTCCGATATCTGAACATACCCCTCTCTTCCCCACACTGCATAAGCACAAAAGCATTATTTTTAGGAAAACAGATGTAGTAAATATAATAGCCTCCACATTGATTTGTTATGGGCAGTAGTTAGTTCTCCTACTACTCCTACTCACAGGATAAAAGGTGAAAATCAGTCCTGGTTTTGACCCAGAGCAATGAATTATGTAATTAGAACAAGGGCAAAACACACACACACAATAACAGTATAGGCAATGCCACTACCACTTTAGTATTGACTCTGGTAAATATTATGATTAATATTAATTAATCATAATTAAAATCATGATTAATATTAATTCCTCTGATAAATATTATGATTAATATTTCTGCTATGGCAAAGCTGACAAAATCATTAGTGTGCTGGAAAGAATGTTTGGAGGCATTTCTCCCCAACTCTTTACGGTCAAATTCCGCCATGGTCAACTTTGCCTTTCATCCTTTCAGGGGCAATAAAATAAGTACCAGTTCAGCACTAGGGGTTGATATAATCAACTTACTCCTGCACTAAAACTGCTGGTCGTGCACCAAACTTCGAAACTATTAAAGCAATGTACTGGCAGAATTGTTAAGGCATAGGATAAAATGCTTTGCAGCATTTCCTCTGTTTGTTTACACTCTGAGTTCAAATCCTAGCAAGCTCAATTTTGCATCTCATCCTTTCAGAGTCAATAAAATAAAATATCAGTTCAATACTAAGGTTAATAGTATCAACTAACCCCCTTTTCCTCAATACTATTCACCTTTGACCAAAATCTGAAACAATATTAGATGCTACAGCAAAACCAAA
>NC_042997.1:16528631-16578631 GCF_006345805.1 Octopus sinensis | reverse complement strand
TGAAAGGAACTCAGCCACTTTGCCTCCATGAGGCCCCCATTAGTTCATATTGCCATATACCTAAATATAGATTAGTGACCATCAGATTAAGAACACGAAACCTTTCCAAAGACCTTATAAGTCAATTAGTGCTAGATACAGCAGCATATGCCTCATTAAAAACTCCTCCAGTTGTTTTACGAGCAAGAGAATATTAGAGGTACCTCTTCCCAGCACCAAGCCAAACTGCATTTTATCCAGACTAATTCTCATTCTAATTAGTTATGCTGTGACAACCTAGACATCAACTTGATACCTCTATAACTTGCTCTTATTAGAGCCTCTCCTTTATCCTTGTCACAGTCAATGAAGATACTGCCACACCATTTGGCTATGAGCATGACCAGCACATATCTCTCCATGCTTAATATTTTCAGTATCTCAGTAACTACACCCAGCAATCCAGCTACCCTCCCTGCCTTCATATCTTTAATTACCCAATGAAGTAAACTGCTGTCAAACCATAATCTAGTCTTCCTGTTGAGTTTACATGGGAAATGCTCTCTCTCCCTACCTTCTCTCCATTTCTCTCTCTCCCTCTCTCTCTTTCTTCTCTCTCTCTCTCCCCATCTCTATTGCAACTTCTCATAATAGGATTTTTCTTCTTTTTATAAAATGATAAGGCAAGGACATATGCACTGACTGCTATCATTCCCAACCTGATTTTCTCTATCATGGTCTTACAATCCAGAATACCTCATGCTTCTGATCCTAATGTTGCTTCTCCATCACCTAAGTATACCAATGACTAACTTCTGTTCTAGCAGCTTTGCTCTTAGTCTATCTCTCAGCTTTTATGAACTTATCAACCATCTTCTATCTGGCTAGGACCTTGCACCAGCCACACATCTAATCTGTAGCCCATATAAGGCAGCAAGCTGGCAGAATACTTAGCAGTATTTTGTTCATCTTTACATTCCGGGTCCAAATTCACTGAGGTTGACTTTGTCTTTCATCCTTTCAGGGTCAACAAAATAATCACCAGTTGAGCACTGGGGTCAATGTTATCAACTTACCTAAAATTGCTGGCCTTGTGCCAAAATCTGAAACCTACACACACACACACACACACACACACACACACACACACACACACGCACACGCATGCTACCTAAGCAAAGAGCCATAACTTTCAAGAAATTTTTCAAAATACAAAATCTACCAATTCATAACCTTAATAAAATATCTCATAATTATAGATAATTTTAGATAATTTATTATAACATTGAACACTTTCACTAAATGACACACCAGTCACGTATATTAAAATCTCACAAAGAAATTGGGATCAAAATAGAGCATACAGTATTCGGTTTAGGAGATTACAGAAATAAAATACAATTAGAAAGGAATAATAGCAATTTGAACCTTATTTTTAAAAATTAACACATTATATTCTGTAGAAACATTGCCAGATAAGACTGGAGTCTGGTGCAGCCTTCTGGCTTCCCAGATCCCCGGTCGAACCGTTCAACCCATGCTAGCATGGAGAACGGACGTTAAACGATGATGATGATATATTCTATTGTGTCTGGGGAGAGTCATTTTCTTTTTGTGCCTTATAATCCAAAAACGAAATAACACATTATAATTTAATATTCTTAATATTAAACTTGTAGAAAGCAGTGAGGTGGCAGAATCATTAGCAAACCAAGCGAAATTCTTAGCAGCATTTCATCTGTTTTTATATTCTGAGTTCAAATTCTGCTGAGGTTACCTTGCCTTTCTCCTTTCGGGGTCAATAAAAGAAGTACCAGTTGGGCACTGGGAAGGATTTAATCGACTAAACTCCTTCTCTGGGAAAACTTTGAAACTAATATTGAACCTGTAGAATAGTAACAAACTCTTGGTAAGCTAAATCTTTAATCTGGTTTCCATTTGTAATTGGGAATGTACCACTAATGCTCTTGGAGGAAACTATGTGTATCCTAATTTCCCTAATCCCCTTTCATTAAAAGAAAAAATAACCTTAGGCGTCATGCTTATGTAAGAAATGAAAATTTCAAGAATCAAACAAAAAAAATGTGAGTGTGTATGTTTTAAATGTCTAGAAAAATTATTCACAAATAAAGCTCACCAAATTTTTTACTTGAATATTCCTCTTTGGCCGAAGGAGGGAAGAATCCATAGAAGACTGTTTGGATGCAACAAGATTCTTCCGAGTCATGACAATTTTTTTGTGCTGCTGTGGTAGCTGCTGTTGTAGTTGTTGTTGCTGGTGATGATGGTGGTGATGGTGATGATGATGGTGGTGATGGTGATGATTATGATGATGCTGCTGCTGTGGCTGCAATACACCATCACACCTGGAAGTGGGTAATAAGGCAACTTTTTTCCGGCCAGTCATCATACTTTCCTAGAGGAAAAAGAAAGAAAAAATTGAAATTTGAAACTTAAGTAATATATAAATGTGAGCAAAAACTGACTGGAATATTTTTTTTTTTAAAAGTAGAAAGAAAGAAAGAAAGAAACTGAGAGACAAAAATGAGTTAAAAAACAAAAAGGAAACTGTAAATTAAAATAAATTTTGCAAAGACATTCTTATTTCCTAGAATACAACTTTTAAAAAAAATCTGATATAAAAAAATTTTTATTATAAAAACAGTGAGTCATAACAGCAATTACTACTCAAAGCAGTTATCCTGGCTTCTACAATCTACAGCAGATTTGAGTCTATATCTTAACTCTTGTGTACTACAGAAGAGTCAGTTCACCTCACCAAAAGAACAAAAAAAGATACACAAACAATAAAAGATAATAGTGGGAAGTTTCAAATTCCTGAGTGGCAGGAGCCTCCTATATCAGTGGTATATAAGAAAATCTTCACCCACAATTGACATTTCACCCTTGTTCAAATATGAAACTGCCCACTGATGAAATCTCATTGTTAAAAATGCTTTAATCCCTAAGACTAAAATGGAAATTTAAGTTGCCTAATTGTCACCATCATCATCCATGGGTCAGATGGAGTTTACTGAGGCAGATATTCTACAACCAGATAGACCCTTCCTGTCACCAATCCTTACCTGTTTACAAGTATGGTAATATTTCCCTTATAGCCACATATGTTTTCACAGAAAATTGGAAATGAATAAACATTCATTTACAACAACCAAGTAATATCGACATTAAAAGACACAAACATACACATGCACATAAACACACCCACATGTGGGTGTGCAAGTGTTTGTTTGTGTCTCTTAATCCACAAATAAAGAATACTTATCTACCAATGCGGGTGTTGAGCACTTATTCACACTGTCTGATACTAGCACAGTAAGTAGCACTCCTAGCATTCTTAAATACCAGACAAACACTAACCACAAACACAGAATCAAAACAAATCATATATGACGGACTTCTTTCAGTTGTCATCACCTTAGGCCAACCAAAGCTTTGTAAGTACAAGGCTTTGGTTGGCCCAAGGTGCTATTCAGTAGCACTGAATTCGACTCTGAAACTGCATAATTAGGAAGCAAACTTCTTAACCACAAGCCATACTTGCGCCTATTGTATATGTAAAAAAGAAACTTTTTCTTTTGTAATCTTTCACAACACTTTCCATAGTTTGCTGTGCGCTTGCGAATTGGGCCTGGTGCTAATCGGGTATCACTACTGCTGCTCTATATTAGTGCTCTGCAACTTTTTTTCACTTGTGGTACACTTATATTCTTTTAAATTTTCAGTGGAACACCTGAACTAAAAATATAACTAAAAGTATAGAGAGAAAAATTATATTCAGGTTATGCAGTGGCACACCCAGCATTGTATCATGGCACACCAGTATGCTGTGGAATACTGGTTGTAGAACACTGCTTCTATATAATTGCTTGATCTGCTAAAAATAGCAAGCAAATCTTTCTGAAAAACAGCATTATTGTCATAATAAACAGGGCACACATTGAATAAATTAGCAATAGATTTTTTCACTTCTTACATGTTCCAGTCATAGGACAATGGTCATACTGGGGCACCACTTTAAAGAGTTTAGCCAAACAAATCAGTCTCAGAACTTATTTTTAAGGCTGGTACTTATTCTTGCAGTCTCTTTTGTTGAATCACTATGGATTATGGAGAATGTAAACAAACCAATGCTGGTTGTCAAGTAGTGGTGGTGGACAAATACACACACGCATGTATGTATATATGCATACATACATGATGAGCTTCCACATAGTTTCCATCTACCAAATTCACCCACAAAGCTTTGGTCAGCCTGGGGTTGTAGTAGAGACACTTGCTCAAAGTGCTACACAGTGGGACTGAACCCAAAACCCACAGTATCACATACCAGCACCTAAAAGTTTTGATGTTAGTTTGAAGAATTGAATTATTTACTCACAGACTAAGCTGGCACGCATGCAAAAACTAGGATATGTGCATGTGGTTAATGAATGGAAATTGTTTATAGATTCAAGGTTAGCCTCAAAGCTGTGTCGAAAAACCTTCCATTCCTCTGGGTCATATTGTCGTTATGGAAGAAACTTATGAGTCAATGGAACTCATTCTGAAAGGAGTTAATTACTCAGTTCATAAGTGGAATATTTGTGATGATTTAAAGGTGATTTCCCTCCTCCTGGGACTGCAGCTGGGATATACCAAAAATATGTGCTTCTTGTGTGTTTAGAACAGCCGCAACAACAGCAATTATTACATTGTAAAAGACTGGCCAAAAAGAGATGAGTGCATAGTTGGTCGGTACAATGTGCAGCATATGCCACTGGTAGACCCGCAAAAGATCTTCCTTCCACCCCTTCACATCAAACTTGGCCTCATTAAAAACTTTGTAAAAGCAATGACACACAATGGTTGTGGCTTCCAGTACCTAAAGGTAAAATTTGGTGCAGAGAAAAGTGACACAAAAAACTAAAAGCAGGCGTTTTCATTGGACCTAAGATCAGAGAATTGATGTCTGATAGTAAATTCAGAGAGGTAAACTGAATCCAGTTGAGCTGATGGCATGGGATTCATATGTGTTAGTTGTACAGAATTTTTTTGGAAATCATAGATCTGAAAACTATGCTGATTTAATGAACAACATGTTAACAGCGTATGAAAGAATGGGATGCCAAATGTCTCTTAAAATGCACTTCTTGCATTCTCATCTCAATTTTTTTTCCAATGAATCTTAGTGCCATTAGTGAAGTGCATGGAGAGAGGTTCCACCAGGATATATCTGAGAATGGAAATGAGGTATCAAGGCTGGTTCAATCCACACATGAGTGACTACTGCTGGTTCTTACGACAGAAGACCAGCACAATGCATAAGCACAAGAGCAAGTGTCTCAAACATTTCTGAGCTTAGAATATAAAAAATAAAGTGAATATTCCCCCAAACATAAATATACTATGTACCATTGTATTAACTATTCCTAATATTAATATAGTATTAATATATAACTATGCACATAACAAATCGTGACGTGCTACAGCAATTCTGAGTTCAGATTCAGAATCAGAGTACTCGATTTAGTTTGGTACAGTACCATTTGTCTTGGTAGCAGACTTCTTTTTTCTTTTTTTTCTTTTTGGTCCAGCAATCCTGAAAACTTTAGAATTGTCTGAGGTTTGTTAGTGTCCTGTGTTTACCCTTCAATCTATCTATGGAGAGGGGGCGGAGATGCCGATAATGACACTCTGGTATCATTCTTTTTATATGACTGACTATAACATGAAATCTTCAAAGATCCCCATAGAACAATGGGTAACAGGGTGTTACTTATCCCCAGACTAGTCATTTTTCTGAACGTTTAATAATGATATAATGAAATTAATTGCATACAGTGCTCAGGTGCACCACAACTTGTCAGAAAGTGCATATAAAGTACATGCAGTAATGTAGAAATGTCTGGAAAGCGAACAATGTATGAGTCAGATACATGCTTGTGTGTGTATGGAGGGGAGAAAATCAGGTGTAGTGTTGGAGAATCTCAGAAAGCATGGAAGTTTTGAAGGATGCAGTGCTTCGACAACTAACAACTGATGCCGGCAGTTTGTTCCATGCTTCAGCAACTCTCAGCGTGAAAAAATGTTTCCTGAAGTCATGGGAGCTGTGCTGTTTTCTTACTTTGTAAATATGTCCGAAAACAGCACAGCTCCCATGACTTCAGGAAACATTTTTAAGTTGTAAAAAATTAGAACTTATTTTATTGAGAAGAAAAACATTGAAAAAGTATTTCTGCGGTTTATATATATATGATGATAATATTGTGATAAAGAAAATATTTTTTTAAATATTGATTTCATTTGTTTAGCATTTGGTGCTTTTTGTTGTTTCTTTTTGTATTGGCTTTCCAAAATAATTAAGAAGGAAAAACTAACTGAACTGTTGCAAAATACAAAGTTATAGCGATCGTTTCGTTGTTTAGTTATTATTTGTTAGTTTTTTTTGTTTTGTTTTTTTTTTTTTTTTTGTTAAAGGAAATAATGGTAATAAAATTCAGTTCTTAATCCATTCACTGCAATAAAACAACCAAGTTGAGACAATCTACGTGTTAGAAATCCCGATTTGCCTCCCTTGTTCATATCACCTCGTATAGAAAATACTATAAACGACCGGTTGAGAGATATTTGGTTTCGATTCCTTTCGAAGTCAATTTACTTCACTTATGGCAAATGGTGTGTACATCTTGGGAGTGAGGACATAAATACAAGAACTCAACATTTCCATTTTTTTTTTTTTGTTCTTTACCTTTTTGGTAGCTTAAATAGATTTTTTTTTTCACTAAATCTAAAGAAATAGAAACGGTGAGTGTCGAAGAACAAGTGGTAAATTATCGGCATCCGATTCACAGTTAAAACAATTTTATTTCATCCAGGGAAAGAAATTTAAATTAATAACAATCTATGAAAACATACTGATTTTTACAAGTAGGTCCTTTAGGAAAATAGGCATATTTCTGACCCGTCTACATTATACGACTCGGGAAAATCCTAGAGAAACTCTGTGTGTGTGTGTGGTGTGTGTGTGTGTGTGTGCGTGTGTGTGTGTGCGTTGTGTGTGTGTGTGTGTGTGTGTGTTGTGTATGCGTGCGTGCATGTGTGCGCGCGCGCGTTTTAGTCACGGAAAGAACAGTGACCACAATCCTTTTGCAGAGGCTTCCATTCTACTGGGATTAATGGGAACGAAACCCAGCCAGACCCAGGGATCTAGTCCTAATGTCTGCAATAGAGTGAACTCTGTTGAAGGCATGTTAGGCCTATTCCTACTCATCCGTGCGTGGTGTATAAAGTAAATATAAAACTGATAACAGATGTGATTTAACCATACACTAACTACTAAGTAGTTCGATCTATAAAGTAAATAAACCTGAGATGCGAATTTGTATGAGAATAGATATTGTTTACCTTTCTGGTGGTGTTTGTCTGAATAACAGCTGTTCATAGTGTATAGTTCGCACTACTATAGTCACAAACAGCATGATTGAAACTGGGCTGACGGAAAATGTGCGGAAACCCGTCGGGCGTCTATAACAACGGATCGGCCTTGTAACCCAATATTACGCTGATTCTGCCTGAGTATCATATTAAGGGAACACATGTTTATGGAACACTCAGCAACATGAATTATAAGTCGATGAGTAGGTAGGTGACTGAATAGTTAAAATACGAACAGTCTAATCTAATGGAGGGTGGAGGCACAAGGTCTAGTGGTTAGACCAGCGGACTTGCGGGCGAGGGATCGCGGGTTCGAATCTCAGACCGGGCGATTTGTGTGTTTATGAGAGAAACACCTAAGCTCCACGTGGCTCCGGCAGAAGGTAATGGCGAACTTCTGCTGACTCTTTCGCCACAACTTTCTCCCACTCTTTCCTCTTGCAGCTCACCTGCGACGGACCAGCGTCCCGTCCAGGTGGGGTACGTATACGTAAACCGGCCCTTATGAGCCAGGCATGGCTCGAGAAGGAACAAACAATCTGATGGAGGAACCATTTTAGAAGAATCTAGGTCAGCTAATAAAGGATCTTCTATGTGGTCCCACGATCTGCTAGAAATAGTAGCGAAATCTCCAAACTGGTGAGATTAATGCTTTTGGTGACGTCAAACCTTTATAAATCAATAGCTGCAGAAAAGATAGAGAATTTGAGGGAAGTGGCATTGACATTCTGGGAAGAAAGGATCAGGCATAATGATTAGTGTGGCGCATCTAAGCTGAATATACCAAGAGTAACGAGATGAAGAGTGACAAGTAGGAGTGAAGGTAGAGGTGACAAGAAACTGAATGGCAAGAGCCCAATCAACTCCAGGGAACATTATGGTGGTGGCCTTAGAAAAGGCAAAGAGAGGAGACTGCATGTCTGTGGATCGTAGGGCGACCTGCTGTGCTTGAGGAGACGTATTGAGTCAAGTACATCAACATCAAAAGAAAAATCAAATGGAAATTGTAGTTGCACCATCCAAACGTGGCCAATGCCAGCGCCGTCTTGACTGGCTTCCGTGCCAGGCCGTTGCCAGCCTCCCCTGGCACGTGAAAAGCACCCACTACACTCATGGAGTGGTTGGCATTAGGAAGGGCATCCAGCAGTGGAAACACTGCCAGATCAGACTGGAGCCTGGTGCAGCCTCCTGGCTTCCTAGACCCCAGTCGAACCGTCCAACCCATGCTAGCATGGAAAACGGACGTTAAACGATGACGATGATGATGATGACACAACAGGCTTCATTTTATTTCTATCAACCAAATATGGTTGGGAAACAAACTTCTTACCACACCAGCCACACCTGCACCTAGTTCTAGAAGTTGCAGTCAAACCTGCAAAACTGCACCTTACCATCTTTAAAAACACACACTGGACAATATGGTCCAAAATATAAAAAAAAAAGAAGAGAAAATAAACAGTATGGTCCTGTCATGAATGTCTTTGTTTAAGGCTCTGCTCAAACAGACCTGACTTAAGACTAAACAACAACATATACAACCATTATTATTAGTGCTTTTACCAAATGCAGATTGGTGAATGCAATTGTCCTCCCAATAGCAACATATGGATGTGAGACCTGGACACTAAAGAAAGATGACCAGAAGAGAATTAATGCATTCGAGCTTTGGTGTTGGAGAAGACTTTTACGGATTCCATGGACAGCGTGGCTCACCAATGGAGAAGTTCTTAAGCAGATCAGGCCAAAAATGTCGCTAGAAGCTAGGATCACCAAGCATAGATTGGCATATTTTGGTCATATTATGCGGAGAAAGTCCCTGGAGAAGGACATCATGCTCGGAATGGTCAGTGGCAAGAGAGGAAGAGGCCGAACAAGAACCCGCTGGCTTGACACCATCAAGAGTGATACCGGAATGGACATAGCCAATCTGAAAGAAGCGGCCCAGGATAGAACTGACTGGAGGACACTGATCCAACGAGTAACCGAGAGTCGACTTCGACTGAGCGGATAGATAGATAGATTATTAGCGCTAGCACATTGCCAAATGTTGAGTATTTGGATTTAAGACCATATCCTGGTAGCAACATACTATAATTTTTCCCAGGTCATCTAACTTTTATATAATAAATAAAACAAAGAATTTCTTTTCGTAAGTGTGGGCAGAGGAGCTGTTACGCCAGAATATAATGAAGGCAAGTGAGAGGTGTCAACATCATCAAATAACCAAAATACATTAGAATAACCAGAGAAGTTATGACTCAGAAATTTAAAATAAACACATACACTTACACAAATTAAAGTATAAATTTGTTTCAAACCACTTATCTGAACTACTTAATTGAAAGATAAGGAGATGAAGATGAAAAATAGAAAGGGATAGAGTGTGAAATATTTTTTTAACAGGTTTCAAATTCAGATTCAGGCATTAGCAATAAATAAAATGAAACCTTACTGAGATCAATTTTGCCTCCCATCATTCCAGGGGCCAATTTCATTGTCTTTTCCTTCACTACAAATTTGTGGCGTTGCATGTAATTAGTTAAAAATCAATAAACTTAATTATTCGAACATGGTTAGCGTTCCTCCTTCCCACCACTATTTTCTTATTCACATAAAACAAGCAAATTATGAAGCCTTTATGTGGTAACTCAAACACAAGAAATAGCAGCTCTCAAATTATACACACACAAACACATATCCACTTCAGTAGGATTCGAATTCAGAACACAAATAGTTTCAAGTAAATATTTATGATGCATTTTGAAACCTTTTGACACAAAACACTAGGCTCTTTCTTGAGTCACTCTTCTAGCAACTTCAGCTAAAAGATGATATATCAAGAACACTGACAATGAGGAACCCCTTAGTTCTCATCAAAACATATCTTTATCCATAATAAAACCTGCAAATAATTGTTCAGTTTCTCCAAAATACACCAAATCATCTGGGTGAGTAGTCTTAATTCAAGGTAGTTTTATCATAACATTTTACTATTCCACTTGTAATTTTAGTCAAACAAATTGATCCTGGTACTTATTTTTTAACCATGGTAGTTAATCTATCAGTCCATTTTGCTGAACTGCTAAGTTATGAGGGACATAAACACACCAACACTGGCTACCAGATGGTAGTAGTGGTGGACAAACACACACACACACACACACACATGCATATATATATATACACACACACGACAGGCTTCTTTCAGTTTCCATCATGTATTAGTCTCTCTCAAGAGATACTGACATCAGAACTAAGTTTCCTATTGACCAGTTGAACCCTCACACACTAAAATTGATGGGTAAGTCTATGTATATATATATTATGTAGGCACAGACATGGCTGTTATAGGTGTAAGTATAATTGAGTGGTAAGAAGTTTGCCTCCCAACCACAAGGTTCTGGATTCAGACTCACTGGGTGGCACCTTGGGCAAGTATCTTCTACAACAGCCCCAAGCTGACCAAAGAATTGTGTGTGGATTTAGTAATAGAAACTAAAAGCCTGTTATATATATATATATATATATATATAATATATATATATATATATATATGTATATATGTACATATGTATGTATAATCATTATCATTTGTTTTCTATGCTGGTATGGGCTGACTGGTTTGATAGGAGCTGACACGTCAGAAGACTGGGCCAAGTTCTAATGTCTACTTTGACATGGTTTGTATGCTTGGATGCCCTTCCTAATGCTAACTACTTTACAGAGTGCATGTGTGTGTGTGTCAACATCCTTCAACATGGCAAACAGACATGATGTACATGTATAAAATGAGTCAGAAACTGGGTTTTTTTGTATGACATACTGTTAAGAACTCAAAGAATAATACTAAAAATATTCACTCAACAGCAAAAATATTTTTTGAAACAAAACGCACACATAATGTGTGTGTGTGTGTTTAAAACAGTGTTTCCCAAACTTTTTGGGGCTGCTGTCCCCTTGACATCCAGGCCACATTCCTAGCACTCCGATCCCAACTAACCATCACAAACATAGACCTCTTTCTGAAGCAAATTCAAAGGAACATTATTTAACAAATAAAACTTAACCTAACAAACCCATTATTTTGTTGTTTTTACATGTATCGTTACCCCATTATTGCCCCACTTTTTAAATGAATCGTTACCCCTAGTGGGGCAATACCACCCACTTTGGGAACCATTGGTTTAAAACAATAAAACGGTTGACAGTGATTTTGAACTTTTGGCTCATTTGTCATTGTCAGACTATCTCAAAGATAAATGAGCCAAAACTTCAAAGTCACTTTCAACTTTTCCCTAAAAAATAATTATACATAAAAACAAACCATAATATATAAATATGTATATATCAGACATCCTCACTCTACCCCTCCCGTGTGTCTATAGTCCTTTAGGACAGCTTTAATTTCTCTTTCACGTTACCCACCATTGTCTTGTCTTGTCTTGCAGCCCCAGGACTTTTTGTTGTATATGTATTATCATTGTCATCGTGTGGCCCTAAGCCTTTATTCTGTTTATTGCTTTGTCCCTTGTCCATCTACTAACAGTCTTGTCTCAAGCCTGTCTCATTTTGTTATGTTTTAGTCCCATTCCCAATAAGTTTCTTGTCAGTGCCTCCAGAGTCTAAGCAATATTATCGATAATGGCTGAAATTGTGTTTGACCCTTTGGCCAATAACTGAAAGAATTGATGACCTTCTGTATTTTCTGTCCACTTGTGTATTTAGTATATGTTCTTTTGTTTATTTACTACACATTTTTTAAAATCATATATATAGATATGTCACATTTTCCATTTATTGTCTTTTTATTTAATCCTGAAAATAGATATAGATATATATTGTTGTATTTCAGGATGATTATTTTATTTATTTTTTTGTCATGTGGGCCAAATGAACACATGCACTATATATATATATATATATATATAATATATATATATATATATATATATATATATTATATATATATATATTGTTTGTTTCTTCACTCATTTATTACTGGTCTAATTTGTTTTATGTCCATTGTCCGGAAATCTTTTGTCACACATATTTGACCTCTTCTACAGCACTTTCGTTTCCATGTGTGTTCCTGCTCCACTTACTCAAGAGACAATAAACAGAATAAAAAGCTTAGGGCATGTGTACGAACAGCCATGCTACATGGCAGTGAAACATGGGCTGTGACTGCTGAAGACATGCATAGGCTCGAAAGAAATGAAGCTAGTATGATCCACTGGATGTGTAATGTCAGTGTGCACACACGGCAGAGTGTCAGCACCTTGAGAGAAATGTTGGACATAAGAAGCATCAGATGTGGTGTGCAAGAGAGACGATTGCGTTGGTATGGTCATGTGCTACGTATGGATGAGGAGAGCTGTGTGAAAAAGTGTCACTCCCTAACAGTGGAAGGAACCCGTAGATGGGGGAGACCCAGAAAGATATGGGATGAGATGGTGAAGCATGACCTTCAAATGTTGGGCCTCACAGAGGCAATGATGAAAGACCGAGACCTCTGGAGATATGCTGTGCTTGAGAAGACCCAGCAAGGAAAGTGAGAACACAGCCGTAGTCTACACCAGTGTCCCATAACCATTTAAAAGTACCTTTGAATTGTCGGGTGACATTCTGTGCTTGAGGAGACCTATTGAGTCAAGTAAATCAAAATCAAATCAAATCACAATTCAGTCATGCGTGGGTCACTGCCAGAGCTGCCTGACTGGCTCCCCATGCCAGTGACATGTAAAAAGCACCATCTGAACGTGACCGATGCCAGTGCCGCCTGACCAGCTCCCGTGCTGGTGGCACATAAAAATCACCCACTACACTGTCGGAGTGGTTGGCATTAGGAAGGGCATCAAGCTGTAGAAACTGCCAGATCAGATTGGAGCCTGGTGTGGCCTCCTGGCTTGCCAGTCCCCAGTCAAACTGTCCAACCCATGCCAGCATGGAAAATGGACGTTAAATGGTATATATAATTCCATATACTTAATTTCATAGAATTCATGCCGTGTTTGAGACACAGAAAACTATTATTACTGTACTTAGGAATATATTTTATCATTCATTTTTATTTTGTTTTATGAAGTAGACTCTACTTATCATAGCAATTAAGACAAAAATAAAAGTAGGTAGTAGTTGTAGTAGTGATGATGATGATAGTAGTAGTAGTAGCAGTAGTGGCATTGGTGGTGGCAGTTAAGTGATTCAACTAGTTGATCTTAACATTAACATACTGGAGAGTTTTTTGTATTGTTTTTAAATTAAGCTATTAGAACAGGTGTAGACACTTAATCCCAAATGGCAAGTTGCAAAAGAAGTCATCAAAAGTTCTGTGTGTGTGTGTGTGTGTGTATGTGAGAGAGAGAGAGAGAGAGAGAGATCGTAATCGTCACAGATGTCAATAAGCAACAGAATATATAAATTAGTAAATAAATAAAGCAACAGTTGTGCGATAGAAAAATATGAAGTCAACACATGCTTAAGATGATAATCTACAAGAACAAAGTTTCACATTAATGTTCTAAATATCATCAAATGTACAAATGACGTGTGTGTGTGTGTGTGTGTGTGTGTGTTTGTGTTTGTGTGTGCACGTGCACTCAGGCACACACATTCATATTCAAGTATGTGATAAGAAAAAGTATTTCATACCATGGATTGTTAACATATTATTTAGTGATTGTAAAATAACACAAAAAAAAAAAACTAAAATTGAAATTCCATTGAATAGCATTGGCAAAAATTTACACTATAACAACTACTTATTTTATACATTCATGTGCTTTTTCGATACTAGTAGTACCTGTTCTAAATCTTAAATCCCAAAGCAACCAGATCAAGTCACTCGACCTGCTAGAAATATTGACCAAATTCTACTACCAGTAGGAAAGACTCATTCATTGGACAATACTTTCTTAGAGATCTTCATCTCAGAACCATTACTTAATACCCACTTTGCCACACTGGCATGGGTTAAACACACCTTAGTTGAGACAATTTTTATACAGCTAGATGTCCTTTTGGTCATTTGTTTCCAAGTAAGGTAATATTTCTCTTGGGCTTTACAAAAGATGGACATGATTTGGCAGCTGCAAATGTAATTTGAGGTGCCATTTACAGGGTGATATTACTTACGCAAACATGCAAACAGCTACATGTTTTCACAGCATGCTAACAATGTCAAGACAAAAGAAAACAAAAACACATGTGCACATGGACACACACACACAAACACAACAGGCTTCATAGTTTCAAAGTACAAATTCCTCTCACAAGGCATTGGTCAGTCATAGGCTGTAGCAGGATATATCTGCCCGCAGTGCCACACAGGGGTAATAGACATGAAACTATGTAGTTGTGAAGCAAACTCATTAACCACATGGCTGTGCCAAAATACAAGTGCTGGTGACACAAAAGGCACCTGTGATATTGATACAGAAAAGGCACTCGAGATGGTGACATGTAAAAGGCCCCCACTACACTCTTGGAGTGGTTGGTATTAGGAAAGGCATCCAGATGTAGGAACCATGCCAAAATCAAACTGGAACCTGGTACAGCTCTCCAGTTTACCGGTTCCAGTCAAATCTAATCCATGCCAGCATGGGAACCAGACACTAAGTGGTGGTGATGATGATGATGATGACAATGACGACGACAACGACGATGATAGAGAAAAAGATGAGATAGTTAGGACTGGAATGCTTTTGATGACAAATCTGCTGAATCAGTACTGGCCTGGAATTTAACAAGAATAACAACAAACCAATCAACGAACCGACGTACGATTGTATAAGTAAGAAAAATCCAATTCAGCAGAAAATTCTGCCTCAACAAACGCAACTGCTGTCTTCAAAACAAATAATGAATAGAAAAAAGTAAAAACCAGACACCATTCCTACTTCACAATTGAGTATTTAGCACTATGAAGGGCATCCAGCTGTAAAAATAATTGTTTCAACAAATAAGCAATGTCACCTACACAAACATGGGGAAATAGCTGAAAATAAGAATAAAGAAAATATGTGTTTAAACATTGAACTGAGAATCAAAGTGACCAAGTAAATAAACTATCAGACTGTCTGTGAAACCTACAACAGGTGTTGCCTTGTCTACTTGGAGAGGACATTTAACTTTATTTGGCCATTAATTACAAAAAACGTAAGCTACATTTAGGATTTTTAACCTCCCTCCCCCACTCTGTGTGTGTGTGTGTGTGTACACACACACATATATTCCTAAGTGATATATGTACAAGGTAGTAATTTTCAACCGATCATATACACTAGGTGCTGGATTAGTTTTACAACTATTAATCAAGGGTTGATTTTGTTTTACACATGCTGGGACAACAAGAACTAATGACTAATGCAAAGAGAAAGAGAATAATACCCTTGAACAAAATTACTATCCCTTCCACTCAGTCCATCCACAAACACAATAAGTTCATGTCCACAAAAATAGCAACAACATCAATAACCTCGTTAGTCCAAAATAACTACATTGTGACACACATTATTACAATTGATAAACGAAAACTAAAAGTAACTATTGTACTCTGACTGAATTCACCTTAACTACACCTGCTGTAACTACAGTTGGAATCTATAGAACATAGAATAATGATTTGAATAATGGAAGAAATAAAATATGTCCTAACTGCCACTCTGCATTTCCCAGAAAGAAACTATTGTATGTTAGAGTACAAGTATGATTCAGACAGCAGTACAGTGTACCTGTCTGAATCATACAGAGGTACAATGTACCTGGAGAGTGGGACCCATTGATTTCACTAAGTTGTTCAGCTGATAACCAACATGGTATGGGTTGACTAAGATAAAGCAGGCCACAGCTGAACAAAACCTCAGTTACTAATGATGAACGTAACTGTTGCTGTTTAGTCCCAAATGAATCCTGATCAAGCAGATTATAATCAATTATTGATCCTTTTCTGGTTTTCTTTTTTCTTCTCCCAGCTTTCATGTAACCTGAGGAAAATTTATAGCAAGTCAACCACGTAGCAGTTCCCTTAAGAAGCAAAATATGTGTGAGAATAAAATATTAAGAAAGCAAGGTTGTGAACCCACACACCCCCAGCAATGTGTTCATGGAAGTTCATTTCAATGATTACACAAATGGAAAGCTTAATTCTGTTTCACTTGAACTTATTTTTGTGAAATAGACAAAGTTTGAAAAAAATTACTTGCACCAGACTAGCATTTTATCATTAGCAGCACCATAGCCTTCACCACCACTGCCACCACCATTATCATCACTAAATATCTATTTTTCTAAAGCAGCATAGATGAGATGAGATTTTTTAAGGCAGTGTTTTAAGTCCTGACAATAATCCTTTTAGTTGCCTGTTATGACATGCAGGGACATGATGTACCCTTTTCTAAAAAGAGGAACACACAATATAGACAATATTCTATCCAAGGGAATATTTGTCTCATCTGCTTTATTCTACAGATTAATTGCTAAAACCCAAAGCTAATCACTGAACCCATGTCTGTTCCTTGAAGATCATGGAAAGATATACATAGAAAAATAATTTAGCTATTTTAATTTTAGAACCATCCGAACGTGGCCGTTGCCAGCGCCGCCCCGACTGGCCTCCGCACCGGTGGCACGTAAAAAGCACCATCCGATTGTGGCCGTTTGCCAGCCTCGCCTGGCACGTAAAAAGCACCCACTACACTCATGGAGTGGTTGGCATTAGGAAGGGCATCCAGCAGTAGAAACATTGCCAGATCAGACTGGGCCTGGTGCAGCCTTCTGGCTTCCCAGACCCCAGTTGAACCGTCCAACCCATGCAAGCATGGAAAGCGGACGCTAAACGATGATGATGATTTCATTATCAATATTTATATCTCTACTTTTATCACTAAGCATTATTTTGATATTTTCTATTGCTTTTTGTTGACCAATACCTTGTGAGGGGAATTTGGCAGATAGACACTATGTGGAAGGTTGCAATGTGTGGATGTGCAAGTGTACATGTGTGTTTATATTACACTAGTTTTAAAAAAACAGTATTCTTTATGTTGTGTCCCATTATTTCAGGTAACTTAGTAGTTCAACAAATAGTTATCAATAAAGTAACAATTGAAATAAGTATTGTGGTTAATATGATCAACTAAAACCTTTGAAAGTGATGCCCCAGCATGGCTTCAGTCCAATGACTAAAACTAGTAAATGAGTGGGTGGGTGGGTGGGTGGGTGGATGGATGGATGGATGGATGGACGGATGGACGGACAGACGGACGGACAGATAGATAGATATGAGAGGAGGAGAGGAGAGAAGGGTGTTGAGGAAGTAAGTATGCAATAGTTAACTTGAAAGTAAGACTAATATTAATTTCCCAGTTTGGTAATGTAGAGCAAATAATCTTGCTTAAGGAATAATTGCAAACAAGGGTGTCTGAGAAATATATTACAACTTGTTTAAAGTAATGGCTAGGCTAGCTAGTTACCATGAAAGTCAAAATGTTTCATTTATTTCTCATATATATATGTGTGTGTGTGTATATATATATATATGTATATATATAAAACGATGATGATGATATATGTGTACATGCATACATACAACCATACAACCATACATACATAACACATACATATGTATATACATACATACATATATGCATACATACATACATACATGTGTACATATGTACATATGTACATACATATGTATATATACTTAAAATCAAATAAATAAACAAATTAATAAACTATTGCAATAAAAAGTCATTTCAAGTGGTGTTCTTATTTTTGATAACATTCTCTACAGAGGAAATCTTCCTTTCTTTCAGCTTTTAGAATAGATTCTAGAAAGGGATATCATAGAAATGAATCAACATCTCCTTGAACCATGAGCCAAGTGTCAAGAACACCCATCTTACTCTGAAATTAATAATTGTTTCTTGTAAAACATGTGATAAGTTTGAAACGTTTTGTCTATGTAAGTGGAGAAAATACAAGAAATTGTTACATTGATAAACAATGTAAATACGACATTCATTAGCAACGTTATGGGGGCCTCTACCACTTAAGGTTGATCACGACACTAGACATGTATGTACAGGTCTGAGCCAGATTTTCTGAGGAAGACTAGCAGTTGCTCCATGTATACAACTCACTAAGGTTTATCCTAATGAAAAGGTTACTACCTTGGGCTGATATAATTTGGCACCAGTGTTGTCACAGGTATTGATGTCAGAATACAATCTTTTATCTTTTACCTGTTTCAATCATTTGGCTGACGTCAAGCTAGGGCACTGCCTGAAAGGTCTTATGGTGAAGGGTCTATGGTGAAGGTGATACTGTAGCCTGGATTTGAAAGGTCAAAGTTGTGCCAGGCTACAAGGCATTGAAAATGTAGTGAGCCTCATGGTGCTGTATTTGGAGGGGTGTGCACTGGCACTGTACCTCGAAATGCATAAAGAACAACTGAATGCAGCGAAGATTGGACAGCACTTGAAAGAGGCTTACACAGATGGAGAGTATGCCGCTTTTGCTAAGCTGGGAAAGATCAGATGGAGAGTGGAACAGGCCAACAAATACGCTGCGGAGGTATGGAGGCTGGTTGTGTTATCTGGTCTCACCGGTGAGGTGACTTGAGAAAGTAGCACAACTGGCCTTTGTGAATGGCTTTCCCGATGACATGTCAGTGCAACTACAACAGTTACCAGGTGGCAACAAAATGGTGCTGAGCGAGCTCATCGTTCAAGCCCACGTGTTGACACAAAACACCGGGCGGAAGGCAGTGGTGTTGGCAGCTGCAAAAGCCTGCAACGGCCAGTGAAGGACGAAAAGAGGCCAACCCCGTCCTGTCTTCACCACACTTCCCTTTTCAGGATTCCTCTTCAGGTCAGTCCTTTGACCGTTGATGTCATGGCCCTCTTCTTCCAACTCATCCCCACATATATTTATTGTACTATTTCATTAATCAAAAAACTGCATACATATTTATTGAAATCTTTGTGGAGAATGAAAAAATACAGTCATGTTGGCAGCAGTGGTGATAATAACAATGACAATGATAGTTATAAGAGGCAGGATGTCACTAAGTTCAGTTTTATGCTATAACTTAAAAGTAAGCAACAGATTAGAGTCACTCATAACTGTCCCACCAACTAGATCAATACTGTAAAGAGCTGAAAATGTATATACACAGGACTTTTGAAGTGACTCACTACTCAATTGTTAGTATTGTTGCTATTGTATAGATGCCATTGTTATTACTGATGTAAAAGTTTTAAATACACAAACTAGTCAAATAACACAATTGGTGAAACATGTGCTTCAATCAACAGCTGTTTTTATCATTTTATTTTATGTGGGATTTTTCTCTTTCTCTCTCTCTCATTCTCTCTATCTGTTTTAAAGAAATTAGAGGAGGAAGGACAGGGCTCTTATAGGGTCTTGGAAACAGGTAGGAGGGAGTTATCATCAGACCAGAAGACAACTTAGAACAAAGTGAACTGCACTTAAAACCTTGAAGGACCAGTGGCATTCAATCATTATTAAACATGTTCCCACCTCTTGACATGTTTTAGCTTGCCAGCAGGCTCAGACATGTTAGAGGCTGGAGCATGTCAGCGACTGAAGCATATCATCTCCTCACACTGACTTTTTCTATTGCTCTCATAAGGGCCTCTTTTCCTTGAAGCTAGCTGGTCTTGTGCTTCTTCTACTTAAGCATTCCAACCCACTAATCTTTCCACATCTTGTCACTCTAGTTGCTTCCATTACTCTTCTTTTTTTTTTACTCTTTTTACTTGTTTCAGTCATTTGACTGTGGCCATGCTGGAGCACCGCCTTTAGTCAAGCAGATCGACCCCAGGACTTATTCTTTGTAAGCCTAGTACTTATTCTATTGGTCTCTTTTGCCGAACCGCTAAGTTATGGGGATGTAAACACACCAGCATCGGTTGTCAAGCAATGTTGGGGGGAACAAACACAGACACACAAACATATACGCACACTTACCTATATACATACATATACATATATACGATGGGCTTCTTTCAGTTTCCGTCTACCAAATCCACTCACAAGGCTTTGGTTGGCCCGAGGCTATAGTAGAAGACACTTGCCCAAGGTGCCATGCAGTGGGACTGAACCTGGAACCATGTGGTTGGTAAGCAAGCTATACATCACATATTCATACCAGTGCAATCCTTTCTTCTGTACACAACAGCTGATACCTTTATGCACACTTGTCCTCCATTGTTTATGGGTTCCAGCATTATGAATCTAGCAAAGTACGCTTGTCTCATGCTTTCACATATCCTTCACTGTCATAACTCATACATGCATACTAACATGTTCGTATAGGTGTGTGAAGAACTAGCAGTTTTTATCCTGGTAAAGTTATATAACCAGATGTAGGAGTAGCTGTGTAGTAAGTAGCTTGCTTCCCAACCACATGGTTATGGGTTCAGTCCCACTGTATGGCATTTTGGGCAAGTATCTTCTACTATAGCCTCGGGCTGACCAAAGTTTGTGAGTGGATTTAGTAAAGAGAAACTGAAAGAAGCCTCTCTCTCTCTCTCTCTCTCTCTCTGTGAGAGTGAGTGTCTGTGTTTGTCACAGAATATCAAGTGACTGAGTAGAGGGAATACACATCACTGCAGGTGAGGGTATACAATATGATCCTTAATTAAGTAGAGGTATATTTGGAAATCTGTTAATCATAACAAGTCATTCAATCTACAACTTGTATATCTCATGTCAGCTTTGATGGAACTGACATAGGGCTATGCAGGATATTTCTTCTGAATCACATATAAAGATACCATCTTCAATAGGCCTTAATTGAACAGGTTGGATGTGAGGGGTTACTTTACTATATTCTAACGAATACGAGTAAAAAAAATTTTTTTTTCAAGAAATATCTCAAAAGGTTAAAAGTAAAACTGTTTACTCAACTAATCATATGTTAAATAGTGACATTTCAACCATCAAAATTAGTGTTTTGTGTCCAAATGTAATTCGTTTGATAACTAACCCATCCTCACCTTCTGTCTTTCTGCAATATTTACTAAAACACTTGTATAATCATTTTCTCATTTTCTTTGAATCTAGATTCTTTTTGTAGGGAGACTAAACTTTCATCCTTTCAGCTTTATTAAAATCAGGTCAAAAACAAGTCAAAACAAAATTTGTACCAGTATTATAAACTATATTCATTTCGAGCCAATAAGGGAGCTTCAATGCAGTTGCTCCTCTTGCTAGAAATACCAGCCAAATATTGTCAAATCTCACACAATTTCTTAAGGAAATGGCACATGTCATCCAATGCACTTCTAAAAAGACAGGATGATTACAATTGGAGCACATTTTATTATTGTCTACTGGATCCAAGTTGACCTTCAGCTAAACAAGAACTATATTTGTTCTAAGGAGTTAATAGGATTTTTCAAAAGTTGTTACAGAAACCATGTGAAGTAGTTACAGAAGCATGTGATGAACAAGTTAATAACTTTTGGGATCTGAGTTTCATCCCAATGTTCAACAAACACTCTGAGCATGTGTCTTCTGCTATAGCTTCAAGTTGACCAATAACAAAATTGAACTTAAGAAGAAATGAAATAAAATCTAAGACTGATTTCTCTCCGAGGAATCTTGGTAAATCCTACTGAACACAACAACAAAAACCAAACAAATAAACCAGCTCACTGAGAAAGTTGTTCATGGGTACTTGAAATGAAAAACACATGATGTACCAATAAGTTTATAGCATCTCAATTTAACCCTTTAGCATTCAAACCGGCCATATCTGGCCAAAATATTTAACCTGTTTTATATTGAAACTGACCAGATCTCGCCTCTCACCTCAGCCCTACCATGTCATTCTAAAACTAAAAAATCACATCACTGAATTCTCTAAACTACAAGATAATGCAGGATTAATTCAAACCATTTTAAATAAACAAACATTACATTTGACAGAATAATCTGAACACTAAAGGGTTAAATCCACGTTAAATCTAAAAGACAGAATTCCTCACCCAGTGTCTTCTACACAAAAGATAAAAACAGAAATCTTAATAGCAAATGTAAACTATGCAAAACCAAAACTGAAGACATTTGCCATATCACTGTCAACTGTAAGAGAATGTCTCTGAAATACTACCTCTTCATAGGGCATATGGTGACCAGAGCAAAAGAAAGGGAAAAATAACTTATAAAGACTATCACATTGAGAGTAATGTATCAAAAGAATATTAATGGAACCTAAGAATAAGAGCAGCCACCAGATTAAAATACAACAAACCAAATATTACTGTTTGGAGCTACAAAATTGAATATGCTCTGTTTTAGAAATCAGCTACCAAGCTGATGTTAATATGGTAAGAAAAATACAAGAGAAAGAAGATATCTAGGGATAACTGATGTGGAGCCTTGAATCCTGTGCCTACAATACATTTTCACCTTTGTGCTCATTATTATTAGAATGACAGGGTATATACCAACCTGCCTAGAACAAAGTATAGTTGAATTTGGATTCTTGAGGAAAGAATGCCAAACCACACATAATTCATATACTAGAGGATCATATCTGGTACATGAAAAATCTGCAAGGCCTTCTTTTAATGTTTTTTTTTTAATATGTGTTTATACAAAGTTGTTTTGTTTTCATTTTTATTTTCTTCTTTCTATTTTTCTTTACAAACTTATTACTGAGCAAGTTTTACCACTGCAAAAATAAACTGTAAAGCTCCAATCAAGAAAAGAAAATATATACTTACACATGCACACACACACAGTCTGCATATATATAAGAGAAGTGGGTGATTATAAAAATCTGAAGTTAATCACATGGAATACCTATTTCTTTATTACCCACAAGGGGCTAAACACAGAGGGGACAAACAAGGACAGACATAGGTATTAAGTTGATTACATCGACACCAGTGCGTAACTGGTACTTAATTTATCGACCCTGAAAGGATGAAAGGCAAAGTCGACCTCGGCGGAATTTGAACTCACAACGTAACGCAGACGAAATACCGCTAAGCATTTCACCCGGCGTGCTAACATTTCTGCCAGCTCACCGCCTTAATCACATGGAATACCATCCACTTCATGAGGGACTCCATATTGGCTGTGGTATGTATACCACATAGTTAAGAAAAAGATTGGTTGAAGGGCATTTTAGACAATGCAATTAGTATGAAGAGCATGTGTAGTTGTCATTATACACATTAAGCTAATTTCATTCATAATACAGTCATTATAGAAACCAATTTTTTCCACTTTCTTGGAACTTGGTAGACAGTAGTGACTGAGTGAAATGAAATAGCAATTGCCAGGGATTTGGTAAGATAGACTAATAATTTTTCTACACAAACAAATATACATTTTTGTAGTAAGACATTAAATTCTGATGAAACAAATTATGGTTTGCATTAATACTAAATGCATACACTTCACAACAGGGAATAATTTAGTTTGCTATGAAAAGGAGAGGTCTGATATTTCAAGTAGGCCTCTTCATCAAAGATATATTTGTATATATTTATTAAGTTGTTTATTCACTCGAAAGTCTTGGGTCAACCTGAGACTATGGTGGAAGATGCTAGCAATGTCTTTACAACACTAAAACTTGAATTTTTATTCTTTCAGACTTAACTGTAGTCAAAGAAAGGCCAGAAGAACCAACAGATGTTATTACAAGGAATGTAGCACCAACATATCCAAAGATCCAGTATTCAATAATAAGACAGTTGTAATACTTTTTTCATATTAAGGCACATGGCTAATACTTTTTTCATATTAAGGAGAGGTGTAAGTCAATTATATTACTCTCAGAAGTACTTGAATAGAACCTAATTTTATTGGCCCCAGAGGGATGTAAAACAAAGTAAAGTAAAGTTGATCCTGATAGTATTTTAACATAGGAGTGGCTGTGTGGTAAGTAGCTTGCTAACCAACCAGATGGTTCCGGGTTCAGTCCCACTGCGTGGCATCTTGGGCAAGTGTCTTCTACTATAGCCTCGGGCCGACCAAAGCCTTGTGAGTGGATTCGGTAGACGGAAACTGAAAGAAGCCCGTCGTATATATGTATATGTATATATGTGTGTGTGTGTTTGTGTGTCTGTGTTTGTCCCCCTAGCATTGCTTGACAACCGATGCTGGTGTGTTTATGTCCCCGTTACATAGCGGTTCGGCAAAAAGAGACCGATAGAATAAGTACTGGGCTTACAAAAGAATAAGTCCCGGGGTCGAGTTGCTCGATTAAAGGCGGTGCTCCAGCATGGCCGCAGTCAAATGACTGAAACAAGTAAAAGAGTAAAAAGAGTATATAGAGTTTTGATAATGATTTCTAACTTCGTTACAAAGCAACGAAATATAGTCAACTGAACTAACCCCAGTCCATTACTGCCTGCTTATTTTATCAACTCTGGAGAGGTAAAAGACAAAGGCGATCTCAACAAGATTTGAACATAAAACAAAAACTTGTAATGAAATATTGCAAGTCAGTTTGTCAAACACTTTTCATTTTGCTACCCACCATCCTTCACAGTACTAAAAATAACAACTATTTGTGGTACTTATTTAAGTTTCCAAGATATGAAGCAAATTATAAGACATCTCATACTCCTGGATAATTTAGCTCCTAAGAGAACTTAAATTCATTTATCACTGAAAGCTAATGAAGAACTTGCCAGTTAACAGTGTAGTTTATAAACCAATGAGGGGACATTTATGTAACCAGTGAATTTGCTAGAAATAACAACAAATCACACTCAACTATCTTTAAAAATGAGTAGGATACACAGGATAATGTGGTCTTAGATATTCTGTATCCTATAAACAAAGCAAATGGGATGGTCACAGAATGCCTTTAGATCATTAGTCTAGAAGATGAGACAACAATACCAACAGGGTAGTTTAGACTTAAATGTCTAGTCTAAGGAACAGTAAAGTGCAACACAGTTTACATTCTATGACAGAACGCCAACCACCAACCCTTCAACTGAGTCACTTATGGCTATCTCTGCATAATGACTCTTTTTCATTGGAACTTATAGGTTGATTAATAGCCTTAAGTTCATGTCAGATCAATCAAACTTTGTATAGATAGAATGTTAGCCAATTACAGATTAACTACTGAAATAGCATAATTATTTATTTTCCTACCAAGGCAAATCAAGACAAGTAATATTAAGTGACTTTCTCCAAGGTCACAGCACAGTATCCACAGCATTAAATCATATCATACAAATCATATCAAGTATTTGTGATTAGAACTAATAGATTAGAACCTAATCCACTCATTCTATATTTTTCTTGTACTGATTGATATACATATAAAGAAAAAAAAAAGCTCTCTATCTAGGTGCAGGCATGGATGTGTAGTAAGAAGCTTGCTTCCCAACTGCATGGTTCTGGGTTCAGTCCCACTGTGTGGCACCTTTGGCAAGTGTCTTCTACTATAGCCTCAAGCTAACCAAAGTTTTGTGAGAGGATCTGGCAGATGAAAACTGAAAGAAGCCCATCGCGTGTGTGTATATATGTGTATGTGTGTGATCTATATATGTGTTTGTGTTTACATCCCTGTAACTTAGCAAATCAGCAAAAGAGACTGATAGAATAAGTACTAGGCTTAAAAAAATAAGTCCTGGGATCAACTTGTTCGACTAAAACCCTTCAAGGTGGTGCTCCAGCATGGCCGCAGTCAATGACTGAAACAAATAAAAGAATCTATTTAGCCAAATGAAACCAGTTTTGTTTAGAACATGGTTTTGTAGTCAAAACGTTTGTTTCCCAACCACATGGTTTCAAGTTCATTTCCACTGCACAGCACCTTGGGTAAGCTTTTCCTATTACATCCCAGGGCAACCAAAGCCTTATGAATGAATTTGTTAGATGGAAACTGAAAAAAGCCCATCTATAGTAGAAAGCACTTGCTCAAAGTGTGACTGAACCTAAAAGCATGTGGATGGGAAGCAGGTGTCTTAAGAACATGACCACACCTGTACCTTACACACACACACACACACACACACACACCACACACACACACGTTTTTAGTTCAACTTTCACTCACTAAACTGTGGGGCATTGCCTTGAAGAATTTTAGTTGAATGAATTAATATCAGTACATTTTTTTTAAACCTGGTAATTATTCTATTGACCTTTTTTTTTTTTTTGCCAAACCACAAAGTTACAGAGACATAAATGCACCAACACCAATTGCAAGCATTGGTGTGGGACAAAGGCACAAATATATATACATACACACAAAAGGCTTCTTTCAGTTTCCATCTACAAAATCCACAAAGCTTTGGTTTGTTTTGAGACTATAGTAGAAGACACTTGCCCAAGGTTTCATGCAGTGAGACTGAACCCAGAACCGTGTGGCTAGGAAGCAAACTTTTTACCACTCAGCCACATCTGCACGCGCGCACACACACACACACACACACACACACACACCACACACACCCCACACCTGGGTAGGATATACTTTGCTAAGGAGGTTTAAATAAAACAAAACTATGTTTGCCGCTTTCTGCAATTAATTTTAAAGACCAGATCCAGTCCAGACATTTTGATCAACTGATTTCATTATAGCTATCTCTCACACATTTTTTTTACATCTTAAACCACTCTTTGAGGGAGTACTTACATACTCATTGCTTAATCTCAAGTCAGTATATTACATGCATTCATAATCAGCTTCATTACATTCTCGTTTCTCTAATTGTATAAATATACTGATTGTTCTTACTTTTGAAGTAAATTTCCTTCGCTAAAGTGGTTTAATAAGACCAAAACATATCTGTTACATTCACTAGTAGGCATTAAAGATCAAATCTATTTCAATTTGCATTGGCCAAACCATCCAAAAATTTCAATTAACGGGGTACTTTGAGCAAATTCCTTCTTCTATAACTTCAGGTCAGCCAAAAATTTGTGAGTGAACTTATTGATGAAAACTGAAAAATCTCTCTCTCTCAGAGAGAGAGATTTTTCTTGGCTATTTCTTGGATAATAGCCATTATTATCCAAGCTATTTCTTGGATAATCACAATCAATTAAAGGTTTTAACTTACATTATTACATATGTGACACTCGACCATACTATATCCAGTGTTTTAAACCCAAATCAATATATTACACAAAAACATTAATTCATTTAGCTTTTGTTTTTTCACTAACTTACATGAGGTAAAAATACATGCTATAAAAGGAGATATTCTTTTTAAATGCTCATATATCACAAAGTATACAGTATGCCAACACATATATTTTAAAGAAGACAATAGGTAACTTGAGTTCAATGTTCATTAACAGATGTGAAGGAAGGGTAAACTGATAACCAGCGTCATGTTACAACACAAAAAATATAAAGTTCTCATACAGAACATGATACAGCACTGGAAATTTTATGAAGCAGAAGATAAAATAGCTTAGATAATTCATCTATACACTGTTACTGCTGAGATTTTCAATGAAATACTTCAGTGGGTTATATTGCCAGTATTTTCTTTTCCTTTTCTTTTAGTATTTTTATATAGCCTACAGTCTATTGATTTTTTTTTTTTTGATTTTTTACATGTCAGCAAAAAAAACAAAAAACATCAAAAACTAAAAAATCAAGCTCTTGCAAGTTCAATTTTTGACCATCTATTATAGATAAACTGTTGTAATGATATATATTAAGAGGCACTTAAACAAATACACTCCACGTCTCAAGAAGCTTGCCTCTTCACATTATTCAGAATGTGTATCGTTACAAATTATCTATCGCGGTTATGTGTTAACTGACAAACAGAACGACTTTCATAATTTTATTACGCGTTCGTGTATAAACACATACTCTCCCTTTCACACACATGAATATATTATATATATATATATATATATATAAGCAATTATTGGCATAAGAAAATTATTGCCTATCCCATTAATTGCTTCTGTACCCACTCAACCTGATTCTTCTTATAGCCTTTCTTCACCAAGTGGAATGATCCCCCTGTAAAGACATCAGAATCTAAGTTTGAATCTTTTAAGCATATACACACACACATATATATAAACATACATATATGCATATATATACACACACACATACACACACACACACACACACACACACACACACACACATATATATATATATACACATTTCTTAGAAAAGGATGTGTGGTGTTCAATCACATAACAATATAAATAATATATAAATATATGAATATATACATACATATATGTACATACCTACATATATATGTATATATACATGCATATATGGGTACAGGACATAAAAAAAATGTAGACAGAATGAGAAACAAGAACATAAAAATACAAAAAAAAACATAGAAAACGAACTTTTCTTTCGAACAACAAAAAAAAACAGAGAAACGAGACATGTAACATAAAGAACATTCCCTTCCGTGGAGTAGATAAAATAGGGAACAACTGATGAAGGCAATGTTCTTTATGTTGCATGTCTCTCACACACACATGTATATATGCACATATATGTACATGTAAGGGTAAAATCCAGGGATCCAAGTGTAGGAAGTTTGTAAGCTTCAAGCAGTCTGTGGCAAGTATAGAAAACAAAAAGTGAACAGTATATACTCTTTACTCTTTTACTTGTTTCAGTCATTTGACTGCGGCCATGCTGGAGCACCGCCTTTAATCGAGCAACTCGACCCCGGGACTTATTCTTTTGTAAGCCCAGTACTTATTCTATCGGTCTCTTTTGCCGAACCGCTAAGTAACAGGGACATAAGCACACCAGCATCGGTTGTCAAGCAATGCTAGGGGGACAAACACAGACACACAAACACACACATATATATATATATATATATATATACATATATACGACGGGCTTCTTTCAGTTTCCGTCTACCAAATCCACTCACAAGGCTTTGGTCGGCCCGAGGCTATAGTAGAAGACACTTGCCCAAGGTGACACGCAGTGGGACTGAACCCGGAACCATGTGGTTGGTAAGCAAGCTACTTACCACACAGCCACTCCTGCGCCCATATGATCAGGAATAATAACAATTTATTGGCATTGAAGGTTACACACTTTTTGCCATACTGAATTTGAATGAGGAAATTCAATAAGCTGAAAGTTTCAATATAGCTCATGATTAGCATCTAGCTGAGTACTCCTTATTGATTAATTATTACATCGGAGGATCAACGAGTAAAGAAACATAGGTAGCCTGGATTTTACCTGTTCCACTCTCTCATTTTGGATTTGTGTGTGTGTGTGTGTGTGTGTGTGTGTGTGTGTGTGTGTGTGTGTGTATGTGTATACATATATGTATATATTTTTTGAGACCATCAGATGTTGTTACACATCGCTGGTCACAATGCGTTCGCATTGTTTTAGCCTTCGAATGACACCACCCCGCTGGCTAAGCGAGCAGGCCAACAGAAGAAAGAGTGGTGAAAGAGTACAGCAGGGATCACCACCCCCTGCCGGAGCCTCGTGGAGCTTTAGGCGTTTTCGCTCAATAAACACTCACAACGCCCGGTCTGGGAATCAAAACCGCGATCCTGCGACCGCGAGTCAGCTGCCCTAACCACTAGGCCATTGTGCCTCCACATATGTATATATATATATATATATATATATAAACACGAGTGAGCAAACAAATGAAAGAAGGTAGCACTTAATATATTTGGTAGGAGATCCATGTCAGTGACACGTAAAAAGCACCAACCGATCGTGGCCGTTTGCCAGCCTCCTCTGGCTCTGTGCCGGTTGCACGTAAAAAGCACCCACTACACTCACGGAGTGGTTGGCGTTAGGAAGGGCATCCAGCTGTAGAAACACTGCCAGATCAGACTGGAGCCTGGTGTAGCCTCCTGGCTTCCCAGACCCTGGTCGAACCGTCCAACCCATGCTAGCATAGAAAACAGACATTAAACGATGATGATGATGATGATTATTATTTATTCATTTTTTAATAAGTTTTACTCAGCTCCACATGACTCTGCTCATAGCATCTGAAGAGATGGACATGTCCTACAAACCTACAAAACTCTAACTTTGTAACTTATATGGGGCTGAGTCAGAATGTTATTCTGTGTACATCTGTGTATGGCGGGGGTATATGCACACATGGATCTTGGTCAGAATTTTTAACCAGGAGTGTTTAGTTGTCCAGTCAACTGAGCTCTCATGTCCATTGAATTTGTCCGTGAGTGACTGAGTATTTCACAGAGATGTGTACTCTTGATGTAATATTTCTCAGGAGGAATCATTATGACACTGTATCATAAAGCTGATCCTTTGAATGACAAGTACAATCCAACTGGCAGACTTCCATGTAATTTCCATCTAGCCAATATCACTCACAAGATATGGAGCAACTCAAGGTTACAGAACATGACATTTCTCTAATAATCAAATGAGGAACCATTTAAGTGATCCCTGAACAGACTAGACATAGCAGCTAAATCTCTGTCAAATCATACCTTGTCATTTTAAAAGAAAGAGAAGAACATATCAGATAGAGTAGTTCTAAATAATAATTCTAAAAAAAAAGGAAGATGGGATGGTCATAGTTAGAATGCTTTTGATCATGACTCTGCTAAAGCAGAACCAACTTGTATCTAAACAACAAATGCATCAACAATCTGCTGACTATATTAAAATTCAATAATAGTTTTCCAAAATTCCATATTCAATCATGAAAAATTTGAGTTCATATTTTAACAATTCTATTTTTGTAAATGTAATTCAAAATACAAAACAATATTTTATAAAAGAAAAAATTGTTAAAATAATGACTGCAAAATGAAAAGAAGTTTTACATGCGTTTACTAGCTTTGTAAATCAACTTGTACAAAGAATTCTATCAGAGTTATGTGAGTGATCAATATAAAATATCAACCAAAATATTTCTATTTCATGAAGGATAATTTGAGATTATGAGATTCCTTGCATATGTCTTTTATAAAGTTATGTTCTGAACAATGGGTTGATGTATCTTTGCATTTTGTACTTGTTTCAGTCATTGGATTGTGGTCATGTTGGAGTACCACCTTGAAGAGTATAGTCAAACAAATCAGGTCTGGTACTTATTTATCCCTTTTTGCCAAACCGCTCACTTACAACACAGATTGTTAGGTGGAGGCAACACACACACACATATACACAATGGGCTTCTTTCAGTTTCCATTTACAGAATCCATGCACAAGGCTTTGGTTAGTCTGAGGCTATAACAAAAGACCCAAGAAGTCATGCTGTGAAACTGAACCTGCAACTACATAGCTGGGAAGCAAGCTTGTTACTACATAGCCATAAGTTACACATATTTTACTCAACACGTCTAAAATTTTAAATAATGACACACATAGGATATAAGGTAACAAATGGGTTAATGAGCAAACAAAATAATAAATGATTGATTAAAACAAGAAATAGAAATAACATTTTATGAAGCATTAATAAGTTTTGTAATCAGTTTGTGATGATTTAAGTTGGACAATCAAAAAAATTTACATTTCATTCAGAGATGATCCAATGAACTAGCGGAAAATATTACATAAATGAAATATAAAAAAAGTAGTGTAATGTGGTGGTGGTGGTGGTGGCAGCAGCAGCTGCAGTAGTGGTAGTGGTGACAGCAGTGGCGGGGGGGGGGTTCAATTAACCAGTCAATCTATCAATCAGTGTAAGAGTTAATTATTATATAAACATTAAATTAGGTAATCAGCAATGCAAATTCAATCTTATCTCAGCAACAAAATGCTATAAAGGGATTTCAGAGTAGGGTATCTTATTTTGGATGAGATTAAACATGGTGGGTGGGGTAGGAAAGGGAAAAGATACGTCAAAAAATAATGAATTAAGTCATGAAAATAAAGTGTTTTAATGAAAGTGGTGTTGTTTAGCTTCAGGCTAATCCCAATTCAGCGGACTTATGATGAAAGGCATTGAAGTCATAACCCTGGTTGTGTGGTTAAGCAGCTCACTTTGCAACCACATGGTTATGGGTTCAGTCCCACTTCATGGCACCAACAGCATGCGTCTCTTATTATAGCCCCAGGCCAACCAATGCCTTCAGAGTGAATTTAGTAGACAGAAATTGTATGAAAGCCCATTGTGTTTGTTATCCCTCACCACTGCTTGATAATCAGTGTTGGTTCATTTACATTCCCATAACTTAGCAGTTCGTCAAAGGAGACTGAAGGAATAAGTAGCAGACTTAAAAGCTAAGTACTGGGGTTTATTTGTTTGACTAACATTTCAAGGCATTGCCCCAGCATGGCTGCAGGCAATGACTGAAGCAAGTAAAGGATAAAAGAAGATCCCAGTTACTTTGTTTTTGTTTTCTTTGCATTTTATTAAGAATCTGACATGAAAATACCCTGCATAGATTAGATTCTATCATCAACAGTCCTTTAATCCATTAACCCTTGGGCAAATGCTCCTACTCCAACTGCTTCACCATCAGTGATATAAAGACATTTAAAACCTTAGTTATATCTACTGACTGATTAGAAAATAAAATTTAAAAACCTGGCATTATAACTGAATCAGTTATGAACTTCTGCCTTATTTCCTGAAAGACTCATGCTCTTTGGAGGTTGAGTATACCTATTGCAAGGTCTAGTCATTGTGGTTGTGCTAGCTTGTGTGCTTCAATGACCTCTGAGAGCTATGTCTGTGTAACATAAGCTCCAGCTAGGCCTCCCATGCTGAACAAGTCAAAGTACAGAGGACAGATTAATATGGATCACTTCTTACCAGAGGTAAAAATGGGTTTGCATAGGGCCAACACTCATATGCAGAAAAAAAGCAGTTACAGATGCACTGATGATATTCCCTTAAGGAAACATCTCCAGGAACACAGATGAAGGTGCTCCCTGTCTATACTGCAGGAGTGGCCCTGATAGTTCAGTTAAGAACACTGGAGAAAAGTTGTCAATGGTCTGTGCTCCATAGCAAGCAAAGGGCTTTAATAAGTATAATCTTTTGACTTGTCAGGGGATTATACCGTTCTGTGTTTGGAAGGCATCCAGCTGTGAAAACCGTGCCCAGAATAACAACACAACAAGGTTAGCCAGTTTTCCTCTGTTTTTATGTCAAATGACAAAGGATCATCATGAGTGGTGAGATTAAAAATGGTAACAAGTGGTAAAATAAAAGATCTTGGTGGACAGTGAGACATTGAGACACATCCAGTGCATGTCAGCATGGGAAAATGGACATACAATGATAATGACAATGATCTGTGAAACAATTGATTCACATACATAAAACTGTACAAGCTTCATATCCCTGAACACCTAGCACTAATGTTCAATAATATTGACTCTTTCATCATCATCATCATCGTTCAGCATCCGCTTTCCATGCTAGCATGGGTTGGACAGTTCAACTGGGGTCTGGGAAGCCAGAAGGCTGCACCAGGCCCAGTCTGATCTGGCAATGTTTCTACGGCTGGATGCCCTTCCTAACGCCATAGTCTGAAATAAAAACAAGATGGTTCCCCCAAGGCTACATCTTTGATCATTGGTTGGCTTCATAGATTTGCACCTGAAACTAAAACAGAACCCCCCCCCTCTCTCTCTCTCTCTCTCTCTCTCTCTCTCTTTCCTCACATACAACCAAAATGGAATGTATATGTGTATCTGTGTGTGTGTAAGTGCATGTGCATGCATATGTGTGAAAGGAAGTTTAAAAGGTGTGAAGCTAAATTGCTCTAGATATTTTTGGGAGGGCTGCCATAGATTTGCTGAAGCAGAGCCTAAATATCGAATAAACAACAACAACTGAAGCAGAGTAAGGCTTAGTCTAAGTACACAGAGTCTACCTCGAGAAGAAAATTATACATCAAAACCCATTTCAAAACGAAAAAGTTTACACTAAAAAGTGAATCCAGCTGTAAAAACATGTTGCTGTTACCTACTCCTACAATTTTCAAAATGCCGAAAATTTGTAGGTTTTCCCCCCAAATCTTTGCCAATATGGAAACATATACACCAAAAATATGGTCTAAGAAAACATTGGAGATGAAGATTAATTGAAAACCACATCGTTAAAGACCAGTGTTTATTGATATTTATGGTGATTGTTTCTATAATGTTATGATAGTACAATTAAAAAAGCAAAATAATCCCTAAACTAAAAATTAATTCTAAATAGTTGGCCGCTGTTTGTTTACTTATGTCTACAGGAGCTAAGACTGAGAAAATACAAACTAGTCTTACTGGGTTTGGCACTTTAGAGAAGCATTCAACTGTAAAAGAACATACTGAGAGAACATGGAGCTTCTATGCGGTCATTTGACCTGCTAGAAATAGTAGCTAAATCTTTCTCAAATTACACTACTGTCTTAATCCTTTAGCATTCAAACCGGCCATATCCGGCCTAAATATTCTACCAGTTTTTATGTTAAAACTGGCCAGATCTAGCCTCTCACACCTAACCTACAATGACTTTCAAAAAGTAAATAATCACATCATGAAAATGTCTTAGCTACGAGATGGTTAATTCAAAGCAATGTGAATAAGCAAGCAGAGCATTTGATAGAGTAATCTGAATGCTAAAGGGTTAAAGGACAGGCATATTGGATAATATTGTTGGAAGATACTATCAGACAAGTCAAAATAGCCGCAGCTAGAATGCTTTTGATCATACGTTTCCTCAATTAAAGCTGGCTAGGAAAAAACAAAACCAGCAACATATAACTTTAATAATCTACCAACATGAATATCAGAATGATAGGAATAGGCATAGCTATGGGGTTAAAAAGTGTGCTTCCTAACCATGTAGCTTTAGGTTTAGTTCCATTACATGGCACTTGAGCAAGTGTCTTCAACTTTAGCTCTGAACTGATCAAAGCTTTACGAGTGGATTTGGTAGACGGAAACTGAAAGAAGCCCATTTATGTGAGTGCGTGTGCCTCTTCGTCATGACATTGTGTGTTAGTTGTAAATAAGTATCACCGACATACAAGCAGTATCATTTGCTTCTAATCTTCTCTGAAAACATATCCAGTCATGGGGAAATACTACCTTGCTTGAAACAAGTAAGGGTTGTGGCCACAGGAAGGGTATCCAGCACTAAGAAATCTGCCTGAACAAAATCAATCTGGAGGGGGAAGAAAAGAGAAGGAGGAGGAGGAGGAGGCAGGTAAAATAGAATTTCATTGGTAACCTGCTCATTGAATTAAGTGCTGAATAAATCAGACACATGTACTCTCTCAACATAATTCTCATTCAGAATCAGTATGAGACACAGTGACAATTACAGGTACAACCCATCAGAAGAGCTTCCACATAGCTTCCATTTACAAGACTTTGATCAAGGCTATGGTTCATTGCTATGATACATGACACCCAAGATGCAATGGCATCAAATCCTAGATCTCATGCCAGGCTACATTCATCAGCTGTACTATGCAACATCAACATCATTTTAACCCTTGTTTTTTTTTTTCCGTTTGGTATGGGTTGAACAAGTTTACCAACTCAGTCTTTCCTTATAGCTTCTGAAAAGCCTAGCATTTTAAGCTCTGGCCTAACAACTTTTGCCCAATATTTTTTTTAATCTTCTTTCATGTGTGCTCTTTACTTGGCCCTTTTTCACTCAGTACACATTGTGCATACTAGTACAATCATCGTTCCTGCACACTCCAGCAGATTACCTTAATGCTTAACCATTCTATCAGCTCACATGATATTGAACCCCCATCTGTCTCTTTCTTAAACATTGAATACAGACACTTCGAGATGTACTTTCACTTTTAAACTAACACTTTAATCTTTGCCAACCGATAAGACAATCCACAGAAGAGTTCAATTGTTAAGTTTCATCACCACAAAGTGTAGGAAGAATTTAACATTTCAATCTCTTGTCTTTCATATCTGAATGAAGAAGAGAAAGTAACATCATCACTTTGACTGTAGGCTAATATAGGCCTTGGAATCTAGCTTATACTTCCAAGTTTGGCATCTTTTTTCTGCATCGCTTCAACAAATTCTGAGATGTGGACTGTGTTATCAGCTTGAAAGATCCTCAAATCATAACATAGAAGAAATAGACAAGGGATGTGGACAGTGTCCAGATAACAACTACTTATATACTAGATTCCCACAGAAATCACTGCCAGACTGAATTTTGCAATAACCACCATCCTAAAGAGACCACATAGCTTTCTTGCACTACCCATCTACCCCAAGTTTCCTTACCACTCACCAGACGAAGTCAAAAGCCTTCTACAGATCAATACAAAGCAGAATAATTTGTTCATAGCTAACAACTTTTCTTACAGATGTCTAGTTTCACAAGAAATATGACATCCATGGTTCCATATCCTAGCAAAAACCCAAACTGCATCTCACTGAAGCTACTTCTGTTCCATAGTAATCTTCCTAAAATTCCTTGGCTACTTTTAAGACATGGTTCATTAGTCTAAGACCTCTGCAGCAGTCATTAGAAATAACTTCTTCCTGATTGCCTAAGCAAGTAAGTAGCGTGTGACCTATATATTCTTATGCTGCCTACATTTCAGTAGCAGTCTTTTCAAGCAGCTTCTTTTTTCTACTTTCATCTCCTTAATAGCTTCAATAATCATAGCCAAACCAGTCTCTGGTAGTTGATTCCTCTGTTGTTTCACTATCATCCTTGTGTTCTTCAGTCAGCAACATCTAATAGTCACACTTCCATGATCTTGTTTCTTACCACCAACTGATATAAGAAGGGAGGTGTTATATACCACAATTCATGAAGAAGAGCTTCATTGGTTACAAGTCTTGCACCGGGTTACAAATACTCCCTTGTCATCCATTCAATCAGAAATGCAGTGAACTGGTGATTGGACTAAAACTTGTGTGCGTATATGTGTGTGTGTGTGTGTGTGTGTGTGTGTGTATATATATATACATACACACACATATACGCACATAAGTTTTAGTCCAATCACCAATATGTATATATATATATATATATACATATAATTATATACACACACACCTATATGCACATATACACACACACATATGTATATATACATTCATACATATATCAGCAGCATTGTTTAACATCCATTTTCCAGGCTGACATGGGTTGGACGATTTCACTGGGGACTGGCAAGCCAGGGGGCCACACCAGGCTCCGATCCGATCTGGCAATGTTTCTACAGCTGGATACCCTTCCTTATGCCAATGACTCTGAAAGTGTAGTGGGTGCATTTTAGTCTCCTTTAGAGAGAATTAGAAATAATGATATTTCTATTTTTGAAAACCAGTGGATGTATTTCACTGAATTTAGGTAAATAATCCTTCAAACAGTCGGTCAGCAGCCACACCTGCTGGGTTCCGCTACTCCACATTGATAAGAGGCAACTACCTCGAAACTAGTCTGTGGATGCCAGACCACAAGGGGAAGTTGCTGACCTCCCCAGTTCGAAGGTTATAATGGACACAGGTTTCTGCGTCACATAGCTAGTTAGAGATGATGGCCTCTTGGAGCTAATCAACGGCAGCATTCGTCCTAATTTTCTGGACTGCCATGTCAGCTTGGCGATAACAATTAATATATCATATATATATATATATATATATATATATATCACGTGATCACGTGACCGACCAGACCATCAGATGTTGTTACACATCGCTGGTCACAATGCATTCGCATTGTTTTAGCCTTCGAATGACGCCACCACGCTGGCTAAGCGAGCAGGCCAACAGAAGGAAGAGTGGGAGAAAGTGTGGTGAAAGAGAACAGCAGGGATCACCACCCCCTGCCAGAGCCTCGTGGAGCTTTTTAGGTGTTTTCGCTCAATAAACCCTCACAACGCCCGGTCTGGGAATCGAAACCGTGATCCTACAACCGTGAGTCCGCTGCCCTAACCACTAGGCCATTGCGCCTCCATATATATATATATATATATATATATATGCATATATATGCATATGTATGTATATTATATATATATAAATGCATATATTATATATTCTAGCAAAAACTGTCCGATGAACAGCAATGGGAAACTCAGAGTAACAGGTTTTGTTGAATTTTCTGCTGCTTTAAATAAAGTATATATATATATATATATATATATATATATATATATATATATATACATACATACACACACACAAAAATATATATACATATATATATATACACACACACACACACACACAGACATATATATATACACATATACACAAATATATATATATATACACACACACACATGTATATGACGGGCTGCTTTCAGCTTCCATCTAGCAACTTCACTCACAAGGCTTTGGTCAGCCCAAGGGAATAGCAGAAGACACTTGCCCAAGGTACCATGCAGTGGAACTGAACCCAGAGCCATGTATTTGGGAAGCAAGTTTCTTACCACACCACCTATATACCTACACACACACATATAGATAGATAGATATACACATACATATATACACACACATATATATATACATACAAACATATGCACACATCTATACATACATATATGTATTAATGTGGATGTACATGTGTGGTGTGTGTGTGTGTATATATATATATATATATATATATATATATATATATATATTATATATACACGTGACAACAGCTTCTATATAGTTTCTGTTAACCAATAAAGAAAGCTGTCTAACCTAAACCTACCAAGTCCAAATCTTGTCAGAGATGATTTTACACTTATCTTTAAAAGATCAAGTCAGTATTAATATATATTCTAGGGAACTGATTTAATCCACTTCAACCGATCAGTCCCACACAATTCGACTTTATTATACCAATAAACTACTAATATTTGAGTAATACTGTAGAACGAAAAAAAAAACAATGAAAAACAAAAGCAATACCACCACTAACAACAACAACAACAACACAAAAAAATCAGAATTGATGGACTTCATTTGAACACATTCAAAATATTAATTTCCTTCCAGAAAACGACAAACCGAATATGATGGAAATGAGTTAATAAGTAAATTAATGATGTTTATAGGAGAAATACTACTTCATATAATTTTAATTTAAAAAAATTATTTGAAGATTTGCTTTCTTTCTTGTCCCCTGCAATATTTGGCTATAATTGGTGTTTGTGACTGATGATGGTACCGTTATTACTATATATATTTTTTCCTATTCATATCTAAATGCATTTACAATTATTTTTATTACATTTTATTATTACTATTGTTGTTGCTATTGGTATTATTATTATTATTATTATTATTACTACTATTACTACTAGCAAATCTACCCATCTACAATAGAGGAATAAAATGAGGGAGAGAAGCCATAACAATAGTATGTATTGAGAAATGTGTAAATGGACTTGATAGATTACTGGGTGATGTCTTTGAGAAATCATATTATTGTTGCTGATACAATATTCTATTGCAGCCATATGATGTGTTGGCAACTAAGTGACATATGATAATGATTCACTCCCGAACTGAAATAGGCTCCCAGTCGCAGTATCATGAATGGTTATGTGGATCACTCCTAAAGAAAGCCAGAGCTTCCTTCGACCACTACATAAAAAGTATTAAGAAAAAAATGTTATTTAGATATACTTTTATTTTAGTTGTTTACACTATTTTACGCTTGTTTATACTCTTATACATTCAAAGTTCACACATTTCCTTATTTAAATTATGAATCATATTCCTTTCAATAATATCAATATGATTGCAAAACTTCTTTGTAGATTATACTTTCTGTTTAGTCAACATCAATTTTCAAATTACTGGAGTTCATTGCTCTACTCATAGTGACATATAACTGGCTGTGTGTAAACATCAGAGTGGGTAAAAATACACCTACATGATCTAAAGTTTGGCCCTGTGTTTTGTTTGCTGTGAATGCATGAGTGGAATCTTTAGGGTTACAAAAACACAAACTAAGACGTTACCTCTCACTGTTCTATGTGAATAATGTCTGGATGTTCTGGTACCATGGGTTATTTTGATTGACAAAACTGAGATGTAAACAACAGCCATGTCAATTAGCCATTTCTAATCCTGTTCAAGACTGACACACTTCAATAACCACTAAATAATCACATCCACTATATACTGACATACTTTTTCCATTTTATTTCCGCTTTTAACCATCCTCGCAACCCCGCTTTGTATCTATGATGGGGCCACAAACTATATGATGAAAATCCAGAGTTACTCATGGTCAGTGAATTTTTTAATAAAAATGCAAAGGTGGTTTATCAATTCAAAGTCAATATCCACAAAATAATTATACTGATCTTTTAATGCTAAAAACCATCCAAACAACCATCTTTGTAATCCTGAAAAATATCGTAACCATTGGTTTGTCTGGCCGCAAAGAGGGAACAGACAAAGAGACGGACAGACAGATGGACATAGTGCCCATTATAGTAAGATAGTAAGATAGCAAATCTGCCCATCTACAATGTGAAATAAAGGGATAGTATCTCAAATCTAAACCCTCTAAATTCACCAACTATACAGGGGGAAATCAAGAGTTAATCCTTGTTGCCAGAATTTTAACAAAAAAAATCAAAGGTGATTTATTAATACAAAACTCATTATCCACTAAATAATCATGCTTTTTCACATTTTTGTCACTAAAATTCTTTCTGATTACCTCCTTTGTAATCCTGAAAAACATTGTGACCATTGGTCCAGCCATTTAACTATGAAGAAAGAACAGACAAACAAACAGACATAACACCCATCATATTAATAATATTATATTATTATTATTATTATTATTATTATTACTCATATATGAATTCTACTCTCCATGTATTGTGTAAATTTGATCGATTGTAGTTAACTTTGCTCTTACAAAAATACATTTTCAACTTTGTGTGTGTGTATGAATATATATATGCATATATGTATGTATGTATGTGATACATACACACACATGAACAGATGCATGCATACACACACACATATTGGTATTATTGAAAGAAACATCCAACAATAGGATAGAACTTGTTCTGAGATAAAGACAAAGAAACCACCCTCTCCCCCCTCACCTTCCCCAATGGAAGGATATCATTAAAAGCTTTCTTGGAGAAAAGTGAACTAGGTCAGGATAAGATTAAAAGTACAGAGTACAAGCATATGAGAGAAGAAGTGAAGCAGAGTGGAAAGGCGAGGAAAAGCTAAATTAAAAGGTGCCTACTCTGTTAAAAGGAAATACAAGGCTGACTAATATTTCTTGCAGACTTTTTCTTTTTCTTTTTATTTATTTTTTTTATTCAACATAAGCTAAATTTCCAGATCCATGTACATAAGCTATGATATGGATTGATGTGTAAGAGAAATGGATAAAAAAATACATAAGAAAATCTAAATAAAATTGTCTCTTTAATATGTCTTAAAATTGCCTGTTTAATATGCCTTAGGTGAATTAATAATGTGTTAAATGTTAATTAGAAATGCAGGAATCAAATGTCACAGATATTAGCTTTGATGTCATAATCTAGGCGAAAATAGAAGCAAAGAATTTGTCTATGTATTCAACGTATTTGATATTATTGACTGGGACAGTAATGGTAATGGTGATGATGATGATGATGATGATATCATCCCATTACATTATATTACTTTATGTTCTGCTAATCTGTTATGCTCCCTTTATATGCTCTAAGTTCAAATCCTACCAGACTTTACATTCCAACTAAGATTGATAAAATAAGTACCAGCAATATACAGAAGTAAATGTAACTGACTTTACCATTTCCTTACAGTTTGGTGTTAGTTTTATATTTGGTTTTCTTTCATTATATTACATATCATACAACATATAAATTGATGAGATGGGGTGGGTGATTATGTGATTTAATATTTTGATAATGATTAGTGTAGTGTCTTTAGAAAAGTATTTGATGTACTTTCATGTAAACAAATAAACAAACCATAAGGAGAAAAGTAAACCTATTTCATATGTAATTTTGTATTTATTATTCAGAAGAAAAAAAGAGACAGAAGACTTATTTTTAAAAAGAGGGTTTTAACAATATTATTTTATTTAAGACATAAAATAGTTTTTAAAAAGAAATCTTGTTGTACTGGGATTTCTGAATACAGTTGGTGTAATGCCAAATTGGTATCTAAAATGGGATTTTTTTTCTATGCAGGCATAAAATTATCTCAAAATGCTTATTTAACATATTTGTAATGTTTTTAAAATAATTTAAAACTACATGAACTACAGAATGAGTTGAATTCTGTATAAGGTATGGCTTTGTCCAAAAGGCATTACCTAATATTGTGGATTGAATTATTATTTTAAAGAAAAGTTAATTGTATTCCTAAACAAATGTCAAATCCTTTGTGTAATGTCCCAAAGGCAAAATTATGTAGATAATATCTAATCTTAAATTGGTTTGTTGTAAGCCTGGTGTAATCTAAAGCATTCTGATTAATGTTAGATGTGATAATGGCTGCATAAACAATGGACTTTTCTAGACAATAACAATTGACAGGACATATGCTTTGTAAATAGCAATTCCATTTTGATGTGTTAATGCTCTTTGGATTCTGGTAATTTGAATTACTATTATATTTTATTTTATTATGTATTATTATTATTATTTTAACCAGTGGTATGTCAGTGAAGTTTGTTAATGTTATGTAGCTTATTTATTGGGAAAATTTTTTCTGTTTCTATCCAAGAGGAAAGTGAAAATTTACAAAATGAAGTATTAATTCTATTTATGATACTGATTAATTGAATGTAGTCGATGTAACCTTTCTTTTACATAAGTTGGGTGGGTTTGTGATATTCAGTAATTTCCTTTAAAAAACCCATAGATGTTCCTGCATGCATCATCATCATCAGTTTTTTTTTCTATCTGCTTTTTCCATAATGGAATGATCTGGATGAGACTAATTGAGGTAGTATTCTAGGGCCAGATGCCATTCTTAAGGCCAATTTTTGCTGATGTTCAGACAGGATCTTTTTTTTTTTCTATTCCACTAGTTTTCACATAGTGAAACTAACAAAACTAACAACTACAGAACATACTATGTACAGGAGACATAAACAAACATCACCATTGCTCAAATGGTGTATGAACACGCACACACGCACTCGCGCATGCACACGCACACACACACTGAAGACAGGCTTCTGTACAGTTCCCATTCACGAAATTTCATTACTCAACAGAATGAAGCCTCATCATGGTTGAGAATCTAGATTTCTAAGAATACATGGTGGATGGTTGGAATTATGATCTTCACATAATATTGGTTTCAAATTTTGGCACAAGGCCAGCAATTTCAGGGGAGGAGTAAGTTAATTACATTGTGCTCAACTGATACTGAGTTTTGCGACCTTTAAAGGATGAACAACACAGTTGACTTCAACAGAACTTTTTTTTTGCATTGATGCTAAATATTATCTTAAGAAAAATTACTGTTTTGAGGTTACTATGTTTTAGATATTTAGATTTAAGTCACTGAATTGTTTTCTCATTTATCTGTCTCAGTCATTGGACTGCAGCCATGCTGGGACATCACAGTGAAGTGTTTAGTTGAAAAAAATCAACCCCAGTACTTATTTTTGCCAAACTGCTAAATTATAGGGACAGAAACAAACCGAAATTGGTTGTCAAGTGGTGTGGTGGAGATGAACACATACACAGAAACACACACACACAATGGGCTTCCACACAGTTTCCATCTACCAAATTCACTCACAAGGTTGACATAGGCTATAATACAAGACATTTGTCCACACAGTGGACTGAACCCAAAACTCCATGGTTGCAAAGAGAGTTTCTTAACCTCACAACTATACCTTCACTTATTGGATAGGTTTAAGTTAAGTTTTTCTTGACCATGTCTGCTCATTGCACATAGACATTTTTGGTGATTAACAAGTCATTATTTCTTTAGGTCAATGGTTTTTAACCATTCTTCATTGTCATACTCCCTGAGACTCTCCAGTGTATTACTGTGACCTCTATAATAAATTTTGTAATGGTGAACTTTGCATTAAAGGTAGGATAAAAAAAAAGACCATATGAAGATTGTAATCTATTGAAAATGTTACAAATAAAAAAAAACCTTGAAAAATACTAAAAGTGCTAAAAGAAAATGCATGGAACTACTGAATACCATACAAAACCTACTTATTCACTTAGTGGAAGGGTTGATATAGTTTTGCAGCTATAAGTACAATCAAAGTGAGGAGCAGTGCTCAACAGACAACACCTCATGTCGGTATCAATCACAAACCTACTGTGTGTCTTCATCATCATCATCATCATCGTTTAACATCTGCTTTCCATGCTAACATGGGTTGGACGATTTGACCGAGGACTGGCGAACCAGATAGCTGCACCGGGCTCTAATCTGATCCAGCAGAGTTACTACAGCTGGATGCCCTTCCTAACACCAACCACTCCGAGAGTGTAGTGGGTGCTTTTATGTGCCACCGGCACAAGGGCCAGTCAGGTGGTACTGGCAACAGATATGCTCAAATGGTGTTTTTTATATGCTACCTGCACAGGAGCCAGTCCAGTGGCACTGGCAAAAACCTCACTCAAATGCTTTTTCACATGCCACCGGCACAAGTTGCAGTAAGGCAACGCTGGCATCAATCCTGCTCGAATTGCTGAGAATCCAACCTCACACTGATAGGTCGAGGGGGACTGAATCAGCATGGTCAGTGCACACATCAAAAGAAGAAGATAGTCATCCTTCAGTTTCGCCCAAAATGTCAGAATCTCTTGTTCAGAAAAATCAACTTTCAACTGAGTATCCTCATGAATTTTAAGAAATTCTATCTTTGCAGCAACATCAGTATCATTGATGGCACTGTCCTTCACTGAAAAGAGTCTGCAGATCTACACATCAGTACAGCAATCATCCAATTCTGGGAAGTAACTGTCGATGATGTCAATGCCAAAAGATGAGCAGAGATCTCTACACAGAAACTGCATTCAGCTTCTGGCATAGAATCCAGGGTAGTTGTCATCTGAGGGAAGAAAGTTGTATAACCGTCCTGAACTCTTTTCTGGTAGAGTTGAATCTTACACTTGAACGTTACAATGCAAGACCTCAAATACATGAAATAACTTATTTTTCTCCCAAATCCTCCACGACCCCCTCCACCTCACCCTACCCCTGAAACCTCAAACAGCTCCTCCAAAGGTCACGACCTCCGGGTTAAGAACCACTGCTTTAGATTCTGCCATAGATAAACCAACCTCCTTCAAAAACAATATAAAGAGTTGCAACCTCTATTTCACAAGTGTACCATATTCTCTACTGAACACTACAACTAAGTTCCTCTTACAAAGGAATGAATCCCTCCTTGCAATGACAACACAATTATGAATTCTCTATAACACTGCAATACTGTATTTATTTGACATGGAACTGAATAACTATGAACTGAAATAAAGTAGTTCAACTGAATACCTCAATTTCAACTCACCCAGTTTATTATCTTTTTTTATGTACTTGATATAAAAGTTTAGTATATCAATTTCAAGGCTACATGGGCACTTCGGTTTATTGAACCAGGATGTATAAAAGGCAATGTCAATTTCAACAGGCTTTAAATTTCAAAAATATAATGATTTCAAATTTTTGCACAAGGCCAGCATTATCAGGAGAAGAGATTAAGTACTCAACTGGTATTTATTTTATCAACCCTAAAAGGATATAATAATAATAATGATAATCCTTTTTACTATAGGCACAAAGCTGAAATTTTGGGCGAGAAGGCTAGCCAATTATATAGCTGGTGATTATTTTATCAACCCCAAAAGGATGGAAGGCAAAGTCAACCTTGAAGGAATTTGAATACAACCATCCGAACGTGGCCGTTGCAAGCGCCGCCCTGACTGGCCTCGTGTCGGTGGCATGTAAAAAGCACCATCCGTTCGTGGCCATTGCCAGCCTCGCCTGGCCCCCGTGCCGGTGGCATGTAAAAAGCACCATCCGATCGTGGCCGTTTGCCAGCCTCGTCTGGCACCTGTGCCGGTGGCACGTAAAAAGCACCCACTACACTCACGGAGTGGTTGGCGTTAGGAAGGGCATCTAGCCGTTGGAACATTGCCAGATCAGACTGGCCCTGGTGCAGCCTTCTGGCTTCCCAGACCCCTGTTGAACCGTCCAACCCATGCTAGCATGGAAAGCGGACGCTAAATGATGATGATGATGATGATGATGATGATGAATGTAAAGACAGACGAAATGCTGCTTAGCATTTTGCCCGATGTGCTAACAATCTTGCCAGCTCACCACCTTTTTATTATAATAATAATAATAATAATAATAATAATAATAATAATAATAATTATTATTATTATTATTATTATTATTATTATTATTATTATTTTTGCAGAAGACCAGCAAAGTTTGTGGGGAGTTGGGTAAGTCAACCACAGAAAGATGAAAAATAAAGTTAACTCCAGTACTTGTCAAGCACTTAAGTCATTAACCTCAGAATGAGGAACAGTAAAGTTGACCCTCCCCCACAAGTAAGGCTTCGAACTAAGGAATTAAATTAAATTAGATACTAAAAACAAAAATAAAATATCTCTGCACAAACAAAAACAAATAGCTCATACATTCATACCTGAAGTATTCACAGCAAGAAGTCACTGTAACACTATGCAATAAGATTGCTAATCTTGTAACAATAAAGCCACTAAAAGGTGTGGCAGTTCAGTATTTAAGGTTAATTTTAGTTACTAATATTCCATGTTTACTTGTAATTGCTTCACTTAAGAACATTCACACAACCTAAACATGAGACCTTCACAATCTCTTTGAACAGAAACCTTGATAATGCTCTTTTATAGTAATATGATTAACCAACAATAGAAACACATAAGCATTACACATATCAAGGAAATAGATCACACCCTGCCCACATTTCAACAACACAATAAAATTTCTTCATGCCCCTGTAAATGCAAGCAAGGCCTTGCAATTTGTCATACTGACCTCAAATATAGATGTGTATCATCATCATCATCATCATCATTTAACGTCCGCTTTCCATACTAGCATGGGTTGGACGATTTTGACTGAGGGCTGGCAAACCAGATGGCTGCACCAGGCTCCAATCTTGACCTGGCAGAGTTTCTACAGCTGGATGCCCTTCCTAACGCCAACCACTCCAAGAGTGTAGTGGGTGCTTTAAAGTGCCACCAGCTGTACTGGCAACGACCTCACTCGAATCTTTTTACACATGCCACCAGCACAGGTGCCAGTAGAGCGACGCTGGTAATGATCACACTTGAATGGTGCCCCTTACGTGCCAATGTCTTTCATTGTGTGTGTGTGTGTGTGTGTGGAGTGGGGGGGGGTCAGTAAAATAAAGTACCAACTAAACCCCTTCCCTCAAAATTGCTGGCCTTCAAACCTGCAATGGACTGGCATCCTATTCAAGGAATGTTGTAATCTCAGTCACTTATGCACCAGAGAAACTGAGTAACTGGCCTTATGAGTCCCTAGGCCTCAAGTAAAATACACACACACAAAGTAAGCTTATAGGTGCAAAATAAGAAGGAAAAAATAGTATTCGAATACCAAAAACAGAGTAATATAATATTCTATTAAAACCATAAAAGAACTTACCAAAACTGCTGCTCAGTGTTTCACGTGATTGTTCATCAGGTAGTTGTAATAATCCAAACTGTCTGATGGACAGTCACATGAATCTCTGAATAACAAATCTGAAGATTTTTCAGCTTTAATAAAATAGTGTGTGTGTGTGTGTGTGTGTGTGTGTGTGTTGTGTGTGTGTGTGTGTGTGTGCGTGTGTGTGTGTGTGTGTGTATTTATTTATTCTTTTGTTTCAGTCAGTTGACTGCAGCCTTAACCCCTTAGTGTTTAAACTGGCCATATCAGGCCAAAATAGTCCTCCTGTTTTATGCTCAAACCAGCCAGCTCTGACCTCTCACACCTACCCTACAAAGTCAGTCTAAAAATAAACAGGAGCATCATCAAAATCCCAGAGTTACAAGATGCTGTACAATAAATTTAAAACAATGTAATTAAACAGGCTTTACATTTGACAGATTAATCTGAATGCTAAATGGTTAAAGGTTGTTAATTGAAAAATATCGGCCCTAGGACTTATTCTTTGTAATCCTAGTACTTATTCTATGAGTCTCTTTTGCCAAACTGCTAAGTTATGAGGACATAAACACACCAGCATCAGTTGTCAAGTAATGGCTGGGGGGAGCAAACACAGAGACAGACACACACACAAATATATACATGCATATATATACAACAGGTTTCTTCCAGTTTCTGTCAACCAAATCCACTCACAAGGCTTTGGTCAGCCTGAGGCTATTGTAGAAGACACTTGCCTAAGGTGCCATGCAATGGAACTGAACCTAGAACCATGTGGTTGGGAAGTTGGGAAGCAAGCTTGCTACCACACAGCCATATTTGCACCTATTATATATATATATATATATATATATATATATATATATATATATATATATATAACATAATCAAACCTGCATCACACACATACACAGTAGAATTCTTTTTCAGAGCAGAAAGTACTTCAGTTGTTGACCCATTAACATGTGTATGAGCAATACCACTTGCATATGTGGATAAGTGTTGCTGCCACAACACAGAAACAGCCTTAATTGCAGCAAAAAGAAGATCATTTGACTGATTAACAAAGATATAATTTGCCAACATATTTGAACCACTGGCTGGCTCACAGACACATTGTTTTCTACCTCAACCTCTTCTGATATTTTATTGCAATGATATACTTAGCTACATATATACTCCCTTCAAGAATCATCTGTCCCTTTTTCCCATAATCATTCTTGTGTCTCATTTCCCACAGCATGCACTAAACACTCTGCCCGATCTTTCTTCTCCCAGGATCACAATGCTCCCCTCCTTGCCCAGGTTTGTTTTACAGACGTCCATCTAGAGAGATTCAAACAATATACCACATACATAAATCTCATCAGTGTAGGAGGATCTGAAAGGGGGTATCTGTACCACACATCCTCCTTACACAAACACCTACACACATATTACTATTATTTATGCAAATACATTCATGCATACACAAACTTACAAAAATGCATATAGACACTTACACATATATACGAGCATACACACACATACCAACACATGCATATGCATAAAAGTAAAAAAATCTCATTTGGTTTCAATGCTAATTCTAGTTTCTTTATCAATGGACTTACATACTTATTGTATTGTCGTGTGTATGTATACACATATACATACATAAGAGACGTGGGTTGTAAAGGTGAAGTAAATTAGAGGCTCGCTTCATCACTTAACTTGTACACAACAGGACCAAATGCTGTCTGCCAACAAGAACCTCTACATGGTGGCTAAACCTGGCAGAAAAATCTCCAAATTACACATCCTACCATCTTGAAAAGGCAAACATTGAAAAGTAATGTCTAAAGTGCACTGGGTTTGAAAAACAAATAAGATCATGTTAATAGCAATAGTAAAAACAACAACAATGGATTCTAACATAGGTACATGGCCTGATATTTGGTGTGGAGATGGGAACAATTGATGCTAACCACCCCATACTTGATTGGTACTTTGTTTTCTTGACCTTGGGGGA